>NW_020451236.1:66526-89189 GCF_003343035.1 Apteryx rowi | reverse complement strand
AGGTGGCCTGTAGTAAACACCCACAACAGTGTCACCCATGCTAGCCTGCCCTTTAATCCTTACCCGTAAGCTCTTGACTCGCTCTCCATCCACCCCTAGGCACAGCTCCATACATTCCAGTTGCTCTCTCACATAAAGAGCAACTCCACCACCTCGCTTTCCTGGCCTGTCTTTCCTAAAAAGCACRTAGCCATCCATGACAGCACTCCAGTCACGCGAGCTATCCCACCATGTCTCTGTAATGGCAATGAGATCATGGCCCTGCGACCGCACACASATCTCTAGTTCTTCCTGTTTGTTCCCCAAGCTGCGTGCATTGGTGTACAGGCATTTCAGGGAGGTGATCGAGCATGTGGTTTTTCAGGAGGACACAGTGCAATCAGAGGCTTCTTCTGGAAGGAGAAAAGGGCAGTTTTTCATAACCTTCTCTCCCTGGCTTTCTCTCTCATCACTGCAGGTTCCCTGGGGAATTTGAAAGCACTATCTATTCCAGTGTTAATATACAATCCCCTCCAGCCTTGTCACATATTTAGCATTGAAGTCCTGGATGTACGTGTTCCTAAAAACTCTAATGAAAGGAAACTACATTCCTAGTTCATTCCATTGTCTTCTGCTCTCATCCTCATCCTGATGATCGTAGGATCTTGACTGGGTATTTATTTTTATCTCAATCACTTGCTGTGTAGTGATGTAGCTGTTTACATACACAAAACTGCATAGCGTCAAACACTGCATGTAGCAGAGGAACATTCGTAAACTTCTTGTAAGAGAGTCCAAAATGCAGGGCTGAACGCAAGTAGAAGTGCACACCAGAGCACAACTGGTACCAAGAAAAAGGAACAGAATTAATGAACAAAGTTGTCCTCAAAGAACTAAGTAAATGGCAAAAGGAATAAATGACAAGGCTGTCATTTTAATAGAGAACTTTCCTTCTGAGTCACAGCTGTGGGTTGTGAATTATGCTAGGTTTATACTGAAAGGGTGCTGATTAACTTTTTCCAAATTGCTCAACAACATGTGCTTTTTCACACACATAGTTCATGTGTCCATAAACTATTTCTTTCTCCTTTTTTCTAAGATGTGATTTTATAGATTTCTTTGCAGTTTTTCATTTTCCTTAGCTATTGGATGCTCCTGAGAACCAGTAAAATTTTAAAAAGACAGAAAAGGAAGACAAAAATGACATTCACCCTGAAAACTGTGAGGTTTTCCTCCAAACTGGAGAGATCTTTTTCTGTCATTTCTACAGGTAATTTATTATCTGTTTTGACATAAATAGATGTACATCGTGTAAGTAAACAGACTTCCCACGTGTCCTTCCCACCTCTGACAATTTGTACTCATCCCAAAGCATTTTGTTGTCAGCTGCTCTCCAGCACCTGCTAAGTATATCTAGATCCTAATTATAAGTACCTAGATGCCAGCCATTGCTATTTGTCCTCCCCAATGGCCTGTTATTATTGCATCTAAAGTTGAATATTTTCTCCAAACTGAAAAAAATCTCCCAGTTTTACGTTTATTTTGTTACAGACCTTGACAGATCAGGGATAAAAGGCTTCATTAAAGTCTACTTATGTGACTGCACAGCTGCTGGGTGTCCTTCATTACTGGATCTTCCTATTCAAAAGATAAAAAGGGAGAAATGCAGAAGTTTTTAAGCCTTATTCTTCATATAGTTCTTGGAAATGCTCCCAGCCAACTCTGTGTTGCTTTGCACTTAACTGGACCACATACACACCATGTACCACGGGGCTCACGGGGAACAGAAGGCAGCTGTTAAATATTACCAAACTTTTCTCAAAGGTTGAAGAGGCTGAAGGTGAAGAAAGAGTCTGGGAAAATGTTCCATTAACAAGTCTCGGGAGCTAAACTCCAATCTGTCCTGGAGAGTCAGTTGCTGTTGAAATCAGTCATAGTATAGGCTGTAGCTCTGTAGAGCATTATTAAACAGACCAGCTGACTCCCATTAAAACAAATATGGGAGTTGCACTGGCACATGTTCACGTGTATTCTCTCCTTTAAAAGACACCCTGGAAATCAAAATCTGTAGGAATCAGTTTATGCGTGAAAAGTCCTACACATCAGCTGGGTGTTGCAGGTGATCAGAGACTGATCCTGAACATCACAGAGAGAATGGAAGACTGTAAAATAGCAATCATTGATAGTAACACCTCAGAAAAAAGGAAGAGAAACCTTCTCAATTACTATTACACTAACAGCTAACTGACAGCTAACTAACTATTACACTAATAAAATAATGGTTACAAGAAAATTGTAAATAAATGGATAAATAACAGTGGATGAATGGAGACCCAAACCATGAAGAATAAACATTTCTAAAATCAGATTATTTTAAGAAGATTTGTAACAAATGTTACACATCTACTTAGCAATGAAGCACGTGTGCATGTCACCTTGTGAGCTAAGAGAGGCAAGAGCAGCTAAGGATGAATACAGTGCCCTATACCTTGTTACTCACCAAGATTCCATTTCCTTTAACATTACAGCAGTTCAAGGAACAGAATCAGCTAAATAAGGCCAGCTTGGAGACGTGACCCCCCAATGCCTTAAAGTGGGGCAGAATTGGCATTTCTGAACTTTGTGACATTTTGAGGTGCTGTAACAATGATGATTTCAGATCTCCTGAGAAACTGCAAGTCATTTTATTCATTCTTAATATTTTTAATCATTTTAAGATCAAGTTGCATGTTGGTCCTTCACAACCCAAACGTTACATATCATGTGTGTAGTCATCCACTTCAGATGCCCTCTCTCACAGATGGAACATCCACCGAAACCTAACACACATTCAGCGTATAAGGACTCAGTGCCATGATTATTAATTTTGCATTGCTAGCCAGATCTTCAGTTTTGCTGAAGAGTGTGGGTGTGGTAGATAATAATAAGAAAAGTTTGATTTTGCTTTTTGAGAAGGAGCATCAATGCCATCTGGGGCGGGGCGGGGGAGGGTCTTTACTGCTCCCACACTTTATCTGGTCTGAGCACTGCACAGGATTTAGCTATGTTTCACGCACTCAGCGGTCGCAGAATATATTGTACTAACACTATTCGCCCAGTGATTTTCTGGCATGCATAATGAAGTTGCAGGAAGCCATGTGCTTTTCTTAATTATCCATTATCCTCATTATCCAGCCACTGTCTGATTATCAATTCTAAAAAATCCAGTTCAGCACTGAGAAGGTTTAGATTCAGCAAATGAATTTTTTAAGTCACTTTAGGATAGCTTAAAAAGGAAAAGCGAATCTCACTGGCAAATGACATATTTGTTAAGATAAAATACAGAGCTCCCTCAGGGACAGGAAATTAAAAGTAACATTTCATGTGAAAGGTTACAACACAAGGCTGGGAGGTTTTTTCATCATTATTTGCAATTTCTCCCAATGCTGCAAATCTATCTGGGGCAAATTCACTCCAAAAATTAAAGTTCCAGTCAGAAAAAAAAAGAAATACCCATCTCTCTCTTGATAGTATGCCTCACAAGAGATGTGCCAGTGAAGTCAAGCAAATACTGTAGGCAGCACGCATGCGCTTCATAAACCTGCCCCTCCTCCCTTGCATTGGGCATTCCTCTGCCACAGTGCAAAATCTGGCTCAGTGTGTCTAAAGACAACTGATGGATTGCTTCTTTAGCAAAATGTGAGATGAAACTCTTACATACTGCCCTGTAAAAAAATGGGTGTGAAAGACTTGCAGAAGTTAGAAAGTATCTTGGAAATAATTTATCAAAAAGCTTGCCTCATAAAAGCTGCTACCATCAATGCAGACTACAGAATGCTTTCTGGGTATGTGACATGCTTCATCTGCTACACATGTAAAAATTAAACAGAGCCAAGTAACACAGACAGGAGATGCTAGAGATGCACTAAAAGTAGTTGTACATGTCATTCTGTTTCTGTGGAGGCAATAACTAAACCCAGTCTATTCCTCCAGCATTGTGACTGAACCTTTAATGACAAAATGTGCCCAAAATGCAGAAGGGAAAAGAAAACAATTGTCAGGACATAATAGATTCCACTCAAGAAACTGCAGAAAGTATGTAATTGGCAGCACATCCCCTGCCTCCAGGAGCCAGTCTGCAAGACTAGCCCAGAATTTCACAGCCAGTGAGTTGGATCCACACTCTAGTTTCATTCACCAAGAGGATAGAAATCCTCAACTCTGTCTAACTGGGACTAATCTGAGCAGTTTGGAGGTGAATGATCTCTACATAGTTCACTCATCTTTGTGAATTATGAACAACATGTATGGCAGGTAACTTCATCCCGTTCCACAGTTATATGCCACTTGTCCTAGCTGAACAATTCAACTGTTTTAAAGAAATCAAGCAAGAATATTACTGAGAATAAGATGGAAGAATGTGAGCCATATTCAGTACAAAACTTTTTTGCCTCCTAGTCCCACAACCTCACAATTTGTCAAAACTCATTCCTTTGTTATAAGCTAACATTTCTAGGATTTTAGCTTTTTACAGGTATCTTGACATCCTTCCTAGAGACTTTCTAATAATGTAGAATGAGGTGAGCCAAATCTGACAAGGAGGAGGCAAGGAATATTGAAAGGCAAGATATGAGCTAAAACCAAGGAAAGGAGCTTTTCCATGACTTCCCACTAGTTTCTGATATCGTCAGGCAATACGTAGTGAGTTTACGCACAGAAGTTTGCAAATATGCTACACTATTTTTTCAGCACATGCCACTCATGCTACACACTGAGAAGTGTCATGCATGCAACTACTAGCACACCCTCCTGTCCCTACCTGACCGGCAGAGAAGACTAAGCTAAACACGCCTGGATTCCTCCCATAACCTTCCCAGTTCTCTTAAATAGCCACACAACTTTTACTCATCTTTCTGAAGTCTAGAGTCATACTGTCCCATCAGACAACTTTGTGCAATATCACTGTGTTGCACCTCACATCCTCACTGCATGGCTCTCTAACTGGAAAGCAAGAACTGAAACAAAAAAATTCCCAATACAGCATGAAGCTGCTAGTAGTGCTAATGAAGAAGAGATAGCATTATTTGTTTTGTGGGGGGTATTATGTCTTAACTCACACCTAGCTCCAGGCAGCAGGCATTGTGGCTTTCTTACATCCATGTATCACATGCAGCTGAAGGTAGCCAACCTTCAGTGAGGACCTCTTAAATCTAACAGAGTACAAGTAATAATAATCTTACTTCTAAACTCCTCTGTTGTCCCTTTCTGCAACAGATCTGCCATATCTTAAGTTTTGACTCTGAAGAGAATGAAAGACATTTTATCAGGTTCTCACCAAACAGAGGGAAAACTGTAGAGTACGCAGTTACAGCAATTCGACATTTGTTTGTTCCTCTGAGCTGTTAACCCACTTTATCTCTGCAGCTTGGTGGCAGGTTGCCACCTCTTGAGAGAAAGAAAGCATATCTTCCAGTGTGCAGTTTTTACAGCATAGAATTAACAAAACATACAGCTATGGTTTAATTGATTCTTGTCACTTTTCAGCCGTCTTGCTTCATTAGGCCTGTCCTTTGATTTCCAGCATGTTTCTACTGGCTCCTGAAACAGCATTATTTCTCATGGAGAATTAACCTAATCTGACAAACACTATCTGTCTTTCATTATAGTATTTCATGGGTTAAACATTTCAGTAATGTTGCTGTGAAGGGGGTCATAGAAGTGGTTGTCATTCTATGGCACTTCAGTGATTTTAAGGTTAGGGTGGATTGAGAATACTAGTATTTCCTGAAGCAGGCCAGAATGATTTCCTTCATTTTAAAGTGCATTTTAATTATATCTCATTGTACACAATCACTTCTCCAGTTTGGAACAATCTTTTTTGACATGAAGCGGGGTTTTGCTTGACCTGGCTTATTTAGAACTAATGGCATTTGCATTAGGCAGTGGAAATTCTACCAAACTTTGTCTGCTGTATCTTTATATCACTTGGAGAGGGGCTGACATTTTGGAGAGGTATTGATTTCTGCTAGAGCAATGTAGCAATGGACTGACAGCTAGCCCTCCAGTTAATACTCTGACATAAACCACGTGAGCATTCACAGCCAGGGAATAGAAATATCGTTTGCAGACCTGAGCCCTATCGTGATATGTACATAGACTAAAGGATCCAGCTCATCCAGCTAGCTGTGAAGAAAACATGCTTTTCTGAAAGTGACTCTCACTCCAGTTGCTTTATATTGCCCTGTGCACAGACTAACATGTAAAGCCTACAGACAAGTCCTCCCAGGGCCAGCTAAGGATGTATGGCTGCCTCATGCTGTGAAGAGCCTTAGCCAGTCACGCTGGCTCTGTTCTCCCTGTTTTTGCCCTGGGGGACATGGGAACCTAGGGAACAAATAAACCAAAACGTGACCCCCTTCTTGGGTGAAGTTACCCAGGAACAGGTCCTAGCCCTCCTGCAAGATCTAATGGGCTGAGGGCCAAGGGGGAAGGAGATGACTTCAAGGTCAAGGACATGTTGTACAGAGCAATTCAGCTGCCCTGCCCAAAGCACCTTTCACCTCTCACACCTCCCAGAGCTCCTCTAATCCCTCCACCCCATATCCCTCCCTCCTGGCCCTCTGAAACCCCACTGGCACATCACAGCAGCCCCCTATCAAACCACCACCACTGAATTTTGCTGCTGTCACTAGATGGGCTCCGCACTCTCTCTTCCATTTACCACCAGCAGCTCCGAAAACCAGAGCTGTGGTACCCCCATGGCACACAGTAAACGAAAAGCTGTGTATCTGTGAATCACAGCAGGGCCCCGCCTCTCCAAACCTCAGGGAGACACAGCAGGAAAGGGACATAGGGGAAGAAGAGTCAAAACTTTTAACTGAGACTAATCACAGTTCTAAAAATGTGCAGTACTTCAAACTCTCACCCATGCACTCTGATCAAACTAGGGCAGCAGCCCTTGAAGAGCAATTGAATTTAATTGGAGATCCATTTGCCGCTGTCTTTCCCCTACATGACACTGAGTCACCATTCATTATGCGCCTTGGAGATGTTAGCTCCAAACTGAAGGGAAGGGGCAGATAAATAAAGCCAAATATTTAACACTGTAAGTGGCATAGTCATTTACTAGTGGAAAAAGCCTTTCTCAAAAATAAGACTTGATGTTACTTTGTTGTTATGGTGGTGGCTTTTATGGCAGAAACACTGACTGAGAAAATATCTGTATGATTCCTAAATGGAATAGGAATGTGCTTTTGAAACTAAAAATAGGCCACATTCAGTTCCCTAAAAATTGCAGAAAGCTCTTTGAGGATCAGAGGTCAGTTTTCAAGCCAAAAAAAACCCAAACCCCACAGTCATTCACCTTAACAGAAGTGGCTTTTTAATTCTCTCTAGGAAGCCCAGCAGAAGTTTTTGACCTGATTTGATCTTTAATAGCCTTTAACCCTATCATTTTGTTGATGACCTATCCTCAAGGGAAAAAGTTATCTCTGTTTAATGGGCCAGCTAGTAAGGCATCCATCTGCTGCTTTAAGTCCTTTCTGACTTACAAGTTGGCAAGGAAAGAAGCCCATGGCAAAAAACAACAGAGGGAAAAATTCTTCATTTGTTGGCAGTTCTATAGATGCATGTGCTGATAATTTCTCAGAAAGTAGCAGCCCAGTTGAAACGTAACACAGGGAAGAGCTGTTGGAAGGGACAGAGTCCATGTCTCCAAAGGCCATCAGAGAGCAGTGCATACCCCCTCCATGGGTCCTTGTCCTTCCTCCCCATGGGTCCTTCCTTTTTCAGCTTCCTCTCAGATGCTTAAGGTGTCTTGGTTTCTTTATTGTAGTTCTTCACATGTGAAATGTAACCCTTGCACATAACCGTCACACGCTGCAGAACAGCCACAGAAGTCAATCTGCACCCAAGTCTCTAAGTTGTAAGAGTGAAGACTTGGCAATCAGGTGGACAGGTGTCTGCTGTCATGGATGAAGAAGAGGACTTGCTTTATGGAGTGCGGCACCATCATTCAAAGAGCCCAGTCCATCCCATCTACTCAAAAGCCCTTTACTCCTTCCAGTACCAACATCCACAAGCATTTTCTGCAGAAGTGGAAAGAGCCATGGGTGAAATACTGTTTAATGACTGTGCTGACTTTGTCATGTAGGAGCAATACAGTCAGTGGAGCCTGGTGAGCCAAATGACCACATGTGGGTATCTACTTTAGGGTGAGCTGAATTGTCCTGTAAGAAGTGGGCTAAGTTCAGTTCCCCACACATAAGAGTGTAGCCCCATTTGAGATGTCCTTGGGTACCCCACCAAGCCACCAGCTGCCACTCCAGAAAGGCACAGGCTTGCAACAGTTCCCATGTCATATCTGCTAGACCCTTGAAAAGTCTCAGGTGTCTAAGGGCTTTTCAAAGGGCACTGAATGACTGTATTTAAGGAATAGAGCCTCCACCGTCTGTAACAGGACTCATCTACTTTTAGACATGGGAATTTGTAAGCCCCCACTGTGGAGCTGAATCCCAGCCCATTTGTGCCAGTATCACCACCTGGAACATCAGCAGTTCTCTTGATTTGTGGAAATATGCAAGGTAATCTATCTTAGGGCACAATCGGGGCAGGGGGCAGCTCTCAGAAATGCTGCATGTATTGCTCTGACATTTCCTACATGTCACACAGCCTTGAGGGCTGCAGCCTGCCAGATACAACTTACAGGTGTCTGTGATCCAGACAGTGCTGGGAGGATGAATTTGCCCCCCCAGAAACAGCTATTTGGTGATTCCCACCAAGATGGCAATCAGTGAATACAGTGAAGGTTCATCCCATTCCCTAGATACAGGAGGATATGTTGCAGACTGAAGACCTTTCAAGACAAGCGAGCCCCACTTTTCCTAAAAGGCAAGTCAGCAGAGGGGGTTACAGTGAGCAAATAGTTTTAATTACATCCTTACATTCCTTTATCTTGCTCTTCCCCAGTCCCTTGTGGGGCGCCAGCAGTATCTATTGTGACAGCTCTCAGTCCCAGCCCTCACCACAGCCTCCCGTGTCAGCAAGCTCTCAGGTTCCTCAGGGCAAGGAGCTTGTGGGAATGCAGATCTCCACCCAGGGACTTCCTGCCCCTGCTCCTGACCACTCTCCAGAGCACTTGCTCCAGTTGGGACTATTGTGATTTCTCTGTAGCAACTGAGGCAATTGCCCACAAGCCAAGTAATGAGGAGAAAAATGCATTGTCAGGCCCGAGCACTGCTCAGCTACCAGAAAGAAAGATATCACTGCCTCACGGAAGCAGCTGCTTCCCTAAAGGCTGCTAGGGCTCGATTCAATTGCCCACATATAGGCAGATAAGTTATTTCACATGCCCACAGGTATTTTGTCTTGTCATCATCTGCTAGTCCAGAAGGTCGCAGGTCTCGCATAGGTCCTGCCTCATATTCACCAGCCCCCTCCATATGCCTTGGGTACTCCTGGATGTCTCAGAAGGGATTAAGACAGCTGAACTGGGCTCCTAGTGTTTACAGACTATTGCTTGAGATTTCAGAATCAAATTCATTGCTCCCATGAGGCTTCTTCTTGTTCCTAGCAATCAGGCTGCATTAAGAAAAATTATAGCTCTGCATTACAGTGTAGCATGTTATCATTTACCTCCGAGATCAGCAGTCTCACACTGTGCCATGGTATCACTGAATTTGTGAGAGCATGTCCAGATATCAGCATTATGGCCAGAGACTTACATTTTTTATGGTAACTTCTTTAAAACTTCAGCAGTTTTTCAGAGTACAAATCACATTCAATATGTTTTTGTTTTGTTATATTCACAAAAACTGGCTGAAAATAATCACCCCATCTTTCATGGCTGAGTTTCACAGCTGGGAAGGAGAGTTACACGTCTTCTTCCAAATTTCTTTCTTTGACAAAGGAGCTAAACATAGCTGGTCATTAAAATAGTTTTGGTGCTCTATTTTCCAAACTGGAGACCCATTTTCCTAGTAAGAAAAAAGAAAGTAAAGGATATATAGATTTTGCTACAGAGTACCTTCTTAGCAGTATAACTGAGCTGTACATGTAGGGTCAAACTTGTAGAAGGARTGATCTTTATGACGCAAAGTAGTGCTTTAACAAAGGAACGTTGATTTTTCTCATTTGACCCTTGCATCCTTCTTGTTATAGCAATTGATGCAAATGTAAAATGGCAGTGAAGTATGTGCTATCTGGAAAAAGAATGTGCTAGTACTTTTCAATGCCAAAACAAATGCAACATGGTATGCTTTTTTAGAAAGACTTGGATGAGTATTCAGGAAAATAAACTTTCTTTACAGTAAGTAATAAAATGCACTGAACATTTGTTTTTATATTTACTGGAAAACATGCAACTACAGAATTTTTAAGTCAAGCTTGTCTACTAAAGCATTGTGAGCAATTTCTCTTTTCATTTCATAGGAGGCAAGACTGAACTGCTGGTTTTATTTTATCTTCCATATGGTTGTTCCAGACACAAGCCTTTTTCAGTGACAGGCCTATAACTAATGAATGCTAAAGGTCCAAGCTCTCCCCTCTCCTACAGCCCATCTGACCCTCTAGCATCACTGAGGCTCCCTTCAGTGAAAAAGCACGATATGCAAGCAGGGACTAGACACACTATTTAAACCAGAAGCAAAGGATTATGTAGGAACACCTGGTGTACACTTATTTACACTTAAAGTTTGCCAGGATTTTCCCATTTTTATTATCTATTTGCAAGGAACAGTGCATCATCTAAAGATTAGCGCTGAAGAAAGCCACATGGGAAATACCAGGTTCTCGTTAAACGTTACTGCATCTCAAAACTCACTGAGAGGCAAACTCCCTTTATGAAGAAAAGAGGGCTGATAATCTGTTGTCATTCTTTTGGGCCATTTGACACGGGTAATGTCTCAAGAGAAGTGATGGGAGTTTAATGTAAAAGGTACGCTCTTCTTGTGGGGAGTGATATAATAGGAACTTAAACTGAGCCTGCATGTCCCTTGCAGAGCCATGAAAGACTGATTCACTCTGTGATCCTTTTTAGCAGCCATAGACAGCCCTTGAGTCAACTGGTCAGACCATGTGGGCCCAATACCAGCAATATACAGGGGAGATACAGCTCTGTCCACCATCAGATACAAACATCTCCTGTCACCAAGAGAACTAATAGCTGCGGCAAGGTCAGCTATGAAATGCCAAAGAGCAAGCAGGAGTCAGATCTGAGAAATTCCCCTACGCTGAAGTTGGACAAGAGGAAAGTACATGGTGAGTCCATTACCAAAGAGCAGTGGGCTGCCGCAAGAGGTGCCCACCCACAAGTGATCAGTTCAGCCTCTGGATTAGGAGTGTCTGGGGCATCTTCGGCAGTGCTAAGCCCTTCCACCAATGTACAGAAGCATCGTTGAGTGGAAAGCAACAGGGGTCCCAACAGACCCCTCCAGATTTTCTTTATCTATCTTCCTCCAGGCTGCCCAAGAAGTCTTTTAAACAAATCAGTACTGAAAATAATAAACAAATAAATAAACCCCAATAATTTCATATGAAATCCACTCTTCCCAGGCATGTCATCTGCCTCTATTATTTTCAGGCCAAACCAGACCAGCCCTTCTCAGTCCTTTTTGCTGAGATAGGAAGAAAGTCAAAAAAATCCTTCTTCCTGATAGATTTGGTCTAGTCTTATCATAAATTGCCTGTGTTCCTAGATCCCGTTTTGACTGGCTGAAAAGCAGAGGGGATGGTATGTTGGCTGACAAACAGTGTCACCCCACACTACAAGGTTCATCTATCCTTTCACCTGAAGTAAAACCAGCCTATTTTTTCTCCAGAAGGGAGGCATAACTTGAGGTAATAATACCTCAAGACTAACTGCGCATTACATTTCAGCAACAGGGATCAGTAAATCATCTTCTGCTCCACAAAGCAGAAGAAGAAAAGAGGTCCAGCTTGTCTGTGCAAGAAAGAGAGTGTCTATGGGAATTGAGTAAGGTGATGATGTGAAGTACCCCAATAGGTAGGGACCATTGCAACCCTGGCACATGCCTCTTCCTGACAGAGCAGATTTCTTTGACTCTGTCACCTCTAACATATAAATACATATGCTATATATATTTATTTATGTATTTATATGTTATATTTCTTTAAAATCCCTTCTGGAACAAGACATGTCACTGCATTCATTTCCATTCCCCAAGTGCAGAAAGGAAGAAAGAACAAACAACACGACAGATGTTAGTCATATTGCATAAAGTGCTATTGGAAGACGTTCAGATACTTATGTGATAATATCTATAAAAATTTCACTAGAATAGATTTCACAATAGCTTTCACATGTGAGACATGGACGAACATGAAATGTTGGTCAAGCCTTCCTTCACACCACCTGCTTCTCTGACTCAGGGAACAGCTGTCCCAAGCGTTGAGGATTGCATGGGAACATCCCCTGTCTTCCCAGAACGGACCATGTGTGCATGACAGTGCACATGTGCATGGCACAGGAGCTGTGGGTGGTATTAAGAGTGTGTTATCTGGAGAAGATCAAGCGTTAGGTCTCTCACATCCCCCTGAAACATGCTAACTTTGCGGAAAATGTGTTCCACATGGCTCTGGAGAATCAGACTTTGTTAGTGTTCCTACAAGACCTTATTCAGAAGGGAGCTTTCATTCCACCTCTATTGAACATTTCTGTCCACCATATATTAAAAGGAAAAGCAAAATGGGATTTATAGGGTAGGTTTCCTTTGCTGGAAAACACAGCAAAGCTTTCAGGCATGCAGGCTGCCTTTCAGATCCAGAGCAGAAGCCACAAAACTTCAAGCAAAGCACAGGCTGGAAACAGCTGCTACAAGTTTAATGTGATGATGTTAATCAAACAGATGATTTAGAGGGAAGGTAGCTGGTACCTGCAAAGCCAATGGGGAGTGCTAGCAAAAAATGGTAAGGCTAACAGAGTGGAAGCCATATAATTATCACTTGAGGGACACTGAGACATTATAGGATGAGGGAGGAGGAAAACATGTGACATAGATTTGAAAACTTTTTAGTATCCAGAAAGGTTTTGAATGTTATCTTCACTTGTTTTTTGAGGGTATCTTGCTGCTGCTATAATGGAAAATGAATGCAAACATTTTACTTTGTTCAGATGAAATAGAAGCTTGTAATGAAATAAATCCTTCAAACTAGTGATGCTGACGTTGTTTAATCTTCTTCCCAAGCCTCACATTAAAGCAATAGGGCTGATCCTCCTTCCAGTGACATCAACAGTAAAAACCTGTAACAGCATCATTAGGAGGAGGAATAGACTCTGAATTAGGACCAAGAACACTGTTCATTCACCTGTCCCAAACACCGCTCTTTCTGAAAGATCAAATCCAATATCATTCAGAAGAGCTGAGCTTTTCTTAACCAATTTTTTATAACTTCAGTGAACAGCCCTTTATACAGCCACTCTGGATAAAATTTAATGCTGGTATATACACAGCAGTGGTAGTTTTGAAGCAGCAGGTTGATGTTCTTGCTATGCTATTTGCCTCATTTTTTAATTAGAATTTATTTTTTAACAATGACATGTTTACAAATGAGGTAAGTGAGAAAGGATGTCCACAAAAGCGCAGCTCTTCTACTAGCCTAGTCCCTTAGAATGGTCAATAAAACCGCCTTTTCTCATGAATCCCCATATTGCATCAGATCCATGCACAAGAGCCATGAACCATCCTCCCTCCAGTGCTGAGCTGGCACTCTCCCTCCTGCTTCGTATCCTATTGAATTATTTTTCCTTCCAAAACTCTTCATCTTCCTCTTCTGCAAGAAACTATGGGAGCTTTGATAAGATTCATACTGCAGGTGTGGACTACTGAGTCTAGCAGTCTGCCAGAATTGACAAAAGCCAGGGAGGGCTGTTCCAAAACCCTGAAAAAACAGCCTGGGTTTCTGCTGCTGGTCGTGGAAATAGGACTGGAGGGAAGGGGTAGTTACCAATGGGGAGTGCCTTTTTCCTGAGAATGATAAACCTTGGGTTTGCTCACATTTCAGAAGAGACTTGACCCAACCCTGGTCTGGTTCTGTGGGTTCTCAGCCTGTTGCTGGTTGTTGTCTTAAAATCTGGCAAATTCAAACATCTCTTCAAAGCCAAAGGTGTGCTCTCAGTCCAGGGCCCTTGGATGCTAGAAGTCAGGTAGTGGAAGCAGAGAAACCTTTCAACACTGAAGGAAGAAGTTTAAACCAATATAAGAGGTCTGGTCAAGACCGAGGCTAAAGAGTTTTTATCTGAAAATCTTTAAATACTAAAAAAGTTTGGATTGTTCTTTGGTTTTAGGTGAGGTCGGCTAATTTTCTCAGATCCCCTCTTTTCCTAGATAAATTAATCTGTCCTTAATCAGAAGATTTCAACTGAATATTGGCAGTGTTTCTAAATACATCACTGTCATTGTCAAAACTGAAATTTCTGGGCTACAGCTTGGATATGTCTTTTCTGAGTTTCACATATTCTGCCTCAGAATATCTACCATCAACATCTTTCAAGAAATGTAATGACCAGAAGAGGGAAGAGGCAAAAGGAAAAGCCAAAATTGCATGTGTTTATATTATGAATCCTTCAAAACACTCAAATCAAGATGATATCAGCTATGATAACATACCACTTCATATGGTTGGTATAAGAAAAGTACCATACAGCATGCCAAGCAATTTTATTAATAGTAGTGGTGATAGAACTTGTTTCGAACAAGAGCAAAAGCAGTGTGCATCTATTTTGGAATTTTATTTGGGATCAGGAATGCACTTTGAAGAAAATCTCATAATTGTCTTAATGAATAAGAGATGTGTCTTTTTGAGAAGACATGAGGGTCACTGGTTTTGCTAAGTCTGTTTTAGTGTAAACCTACATGTTTATTAAATGTACATTTTATTATTTTGCTATTCCTATAATTATAAAGTTAATGTTTCATTCTTCAAAAAAACACCTATATTAATTATAAGGCAAACCACATATTTATTGTAAGAAGAAGAAATACTGAGTCATTCCAAATCAAAGAAAGTGTGTTCGTAAAAAGAATACCTTTTAGTTGTGCCAGTATTCTCATACCTGTATAACTCATCTTCAAAACCTTTCTTATGAATTTCTGTGCTCCTTTGGAAATGCTCTTTTTGAAACATAAAAGATATTTCTGAACTCAATTATAAAAAGTATTTTAAATATATTATAAATATATCCTTTCTTTTAACACCCCCTTCATCGAGGAGGACAAGTTTCCCTTTTAACCCATTTGCCTCAGATATAATGGCAAAGACTTGATTGAGCAGTCACAATTATTCCAGAATCTACTGGAGGATAAAATATATTTGCACAAACATTCATCCAGACCTAGAAAGAACAGATCTATGAATATTGTCATCTTTGCAAAGACAACTCTCAAACTGAAGAAAGACAAAAATATAGCAAATGAATTGTTCTCTGCCAACTATTTCCCCCTTCTGCTAACTTCAGTGTGAGAAAATAGGCCAAACTTGTTCAAGGTTTACAGGGCTGACCACTGCAAAACAAACAAATAGAAAACTAATGTTTTGTAAGGAAATTGTGTCCTGGAGATCTAGAAAAGAAACCTCCCAGATTTGCTCGTATAAAAACTTTCATTTTCTTAGAAATCTGAACTGTATGGTCAATGCATGTTACAATTAGTATATCTCCAGATTCAGACTAGTGAAAAAACTATTTCAGGAAGACCAGTGCTCTTATTTTTCCAGGCACTCATCAAGTAAAATAAAATAAAACAGAAAAAGAGGAAGATTTGCTTTGTAGCCCGAAGAGAGACAACCTCTGACATGTAGCAGTGTTTATGTCAAAGATAACTAGAGAGAACAGGGCTTTATATCTCCTATTATCTTTTGTTCCAAATTAACAAAACAGTGAGGTCATCTCCTTGCTGCCACCATAAAAGGCATCAAGGATGATTGTTGTTACACATGGACAGATGCAAATGAACCCACCATCATCCTCCTGTGCTCAAGCCTGAAAAGATACAAAGATCCATCCCACAGGCTGTTCACTTGAACTAATATACGTTCCCTCTTCTCCACAAAGATGCAATTTTCCACTTCTGCTGATAACACGCTGTAAGATTTCCCTACAAAAAGCATGAGGTGATGTTGTAGAGTGGGTTTGTGTACATGTTCATTTCAGACCCAAAGTCATCCCACATCCCCACTCTCTGCACTAAAGGACTTCTTCCTGTTGGCCAGGGCTTCCCTGGAAACCCTCTGCCAACAGGAGCTTCGTTACGAACAGAAAGCCACAGCAGAGGGCTTTATTCCAGCCCACACAGCCTCTCCTGATGCACCATGGAGAGAGGTTTAACGTGCCAAACGTCCCCCCTTCACCTCTGACCAGGCACTCACCCCAAACCAGCCTGCCTTTTCCAAGATCCCACAGGAGATGCTGGGATCTTTGTGATCTTTGTTTGCAAAAACGGGAAGTTGCAGAAAAGGAGGTCCCCTCCTTGTAGCTGTGTGGGGTACAGCCTGCCCCACACTCACTGCAACCATGATTTTCATTGGCTTTAGCAAGCTCTCACAGGTTAATACCAGGAGGCTTTGATTGGAGGCAGAATGAGCACAGAAAGCTGACTTAGAAAGAGCCTTCAGATTTCTAAAATAATCAATAGGAATAAACAGCTTTGGGCTGTAAAGATAAGGTTAAATTTGCATGATATAGTGGCTCATATCCAAGGGCAAAGCAGTGATTTACTGAGCCTCCCACCCGTACATAGCTCACTGTCCACATGTGGAAGTGCAAGTCAAGCTCTTTCTTTCCAAAGTGGTTTGCAGATTTTTGCATTTCCTACTGAACTTAATACTCAAAAGTCCAGTGATTTCAGCAAGCAAAGTCCTGTTCTCTGTCACAGTAGCGACAGTCAGCATAACTCAATAATTCCCTGGAGTTGCTCTGTACTCACAAAATTAGAGGACCCCAACCCACCAACACAACGATGCACAAAATTRTGTTATATACCTAGACACTCCTAGTGCCTCTGACGGGAATTTTAAGTGCTTAAAGATGCAGATGTATTTAACTGACATCTGTCTGTCAGTCAGACTTGACATTGTAGGACAGGAATGCAATATTCTTACTCAATATTCTTACCACAAAGATATTTTACGTCCTCAACTCCCATGTAAAGGGAAGTGCTCCTCTAGTTATTTTTCCTGCTGTAATTGTGACAAGAGCTATCTTAAATAACTAGTTGGGGCTCCAAGTGCACGCGTGTATACAAAACACCTTGATTAAATGAACAAACAAGGAGAGTGCAGAAACTAGGAAGGAAAGGACTGTTGCTATATACAGACGTGTGGGTATTTCTAGGATTGTGACAGAAGGGATAGAATTGGAAATGGTATGCAAAACAATTGCACCTGTGTCTTGTTCAAAATTGTTTCTGTCATTAAATTCAAGGTAGATTCATTTCCTATTCTGTGGTATTTACTATTTTGCTGTGGCATTTTCTGTTCTGAGATATTTTTACCCAAGTTTTCATCAACATCATTTCAAGAAGAATGGTAAACAAAACCGAGCTCTATAATATTCTCTGTTTCACTCAAAGACTTATAAGTGAAAAATTTTTCACTAAAAAAATAAGATCAGGTAAGATAAGTTTAATAAAAGGACTGCATGGAAAATACTGCTTATATATTTGTTCTAATGTACAAAGAAAGAAGACACAGCAAAGAAGAGAGTTTTATTATAAGGGTGCCTTTTAGCAGTGAGGAAGAAACAAACAGGGATTAAAATTCTTATCATCTATCTTTTGGTACCTAAAAATGAGATATTTAAATCTAAGCTAGAGACCCTTGGTTCCTATAGCCAGTGGATAAAAACAGTCATCCTCACAAGGTGAGCCATCTCACCCCAACGTATGTATAGGTAAGGTATATCCCAAGCCAAAAGGCTTCTCTTACATACATGCCTTAGGATAAGATGGCTCACACCGGGGAACGCTTGCACCTTTCCACTGGAAATAGGGAGCAATTACAAGGTAGATTCTACTTGAGAGAAATTCTGCATGCTTTTGAAATTAGTTTTTTTCTTTTTTTCCATTTGTCATGACAAATTCCTTTCTCTTTTGGCACTACCCGACCTCATTTAATATCATCTCAGAACTGAAAAATGTGCTCCTGAAAAATAAAGCAATGCAGCTCCCATTTCAGAGCTGCCATTTCTGAAGCATTTGCAGAAAGGTGCAAGGTGCTGAGAAGACCCTGGCCCTGCACCTGCTGCCAAAGAGCAACTACAGGGAGCCCCAAAACGGCAGAAAACCAACGAGGAGAAGGCAGGCACATGTGTCCTTGCATTACAGTTGCATGGTCTTCTGGTTACAATTAAACAGTGTCCACCTTTCTGTAGACAGCATTTCCATACCCCAGGGAAGTACCCTGGCTATTTCCACTAGCTTCAATCTGTAACTTCAATACGTGCTCGTAACTGCTCCTCAAATCTGGATGAGTTACTTAGGTATCTAAATATTCAGTTAGGATCCTAACTGCAATCATCACCTCTCTTAGAAAAAATCTAGTAAGGATTTTAGCAGTTTCTTTATTCATATCTGGCAATGATTTTCCCAATAGTCTGTGGAGGTTAAAAGTTCAGTGAAAGAGCGTGTCTTCAGGATATGGGCTTTTCAGGCTCCCTCATCTGTAACTCCTAAGCAGAAAATGTGCAAACTATAGAGATAAGTAGCAGACAACAGAGATAACAGGTATGTTGCCTGGAATTTCAGAGTCAGTAAAATAAAACAAATGTAAATATTGAAAAGGTTTTTTAAATATTAATATACATCATTATCTCATTTATAACTATAATATTTAAAGCATAACTATAGATATAACTATTATATTTAAAGGATGCTATTTAAACCAGTACAAAGAATGAAAAGTTCATCAGCACCAGCCCATTTCAATATGTTTTGCTAAATTTAAATTAGTTCAATGTTAACAGCTCTCTTTAAAAGGGATATAAAATACCATTGACCTGAATGCAAAAGCTCTTTCATTTCATTCATTTTAATTGTGTTTTCTGCTACTGAAGGAAATAGGATTATGGAAATTAGCAGTACATGGAGAGAAATTCTTTAAAAAAATATACCTACCAAAAGAATTTAACTTGAAAAATGCAATGTTGGTCCTGAAAATTTCTCAGTGAAAGAAAAAAGTCTCTTTTGCAGTTTAATTTTGAAAATTTAAAAAGCCCTACAATCCTAGGAAGATATAAAATTAGACATAAACATTATGTAGCAATTTTTGTACTTAACTACTCTAAAATGTTTGCTGCGGTTCATCCAGAAATTACAAGTTATGTTTTTATATTTCTTCAGATTTACCAGATTATCAGGCACCAGTCTAAATGTAGGCACTGTTTAACACATTGGATTTACTTGACTGTTCTTACGAGTGTTCAAAGTTCTGAGTCTTCAGCAATACTCAGCAAAATATCTGACTGTAAAACAAAACAAAACAAAACAAAACAAGAAAACAAACAAATGACTCCCCCCAAATGCTTCCAGAACCAGACTATTCCCTTTCTGCTGGTGCCAGCAGGCAACAGTTCAGCTTTTCCACTCCACATTAGAGATGGCTCTATGCAGACACAGCTAACAAGCATCCCAAGTGGTTATTATCACATCTGCTAAACAGAGGTGGCTATTCATTTCCCTCTGTACATCTGCAGAAGGAAAAAATTCATCTGCCAAGGACAGGCCAAAGACTGAGGTGTCCTCCAGATACCTTGGTTCAACAAAGTTGCCTGATTGATGAGCTATAGGTGCCACGGCTTGTAACAGAAGTTGCTGACTGTGAATGATCAATCTTACTTCTCTAGGATTATCTAATAACTACTTCTAATCACCGTTAAGACAGATGGTGATCATGTTTTTCTTACCGCTGTATTTTTTCCTGATTTTTATTGCATTGAAAGCTCAGGACAGACTTGGCTTACACTTTGCTCCCCAAAATGTAAATCCATAACTCTTTTCGTAATGTTTGACAGCCCTTGCCAGCAGGGAGAAGAAGACACAGGCTGAATTAAATATTGTTTTTCTCTGGGAATGCCAGGGTTATCTTTAAAGGAAGAAAACCATTCAGTTGTGATCAGGCCAAGAAAAGTCATAGAAGTTTCCTGAGAATCTGCAGAATCACAGAAGTTACGGGAAGAAGAGTCTGATGTTTTCTGGCTTATCCCAGTGCTGATAYATGTATTTTCCCTCCCATTTCAGGTATGATTTAGGCAATCATCTCTTCAAGTCTTTGGGACACAATTTTCATTAGCTGCAATTTTCACAGTTACGCAACCATGTTTTGTATACACTGACATTTCCAGGAACAATGGAAGAGAAACAGTATGTAACTTTAGCCATCTAAAACATAGGGCATTTGATTTAAGTTTGCCATCTGGGAGCTTTTCACAGCAAAGAAAAAGAGGCATTCCCAGCGGTCATTAGGAAATTTAAGAGACAGCAAAATGGGATGTACCGTGAACCATCTCCTCTAATTCAGCATTCCTGTCATATGCCCTTTTCTGTCAGCACCTGCTCTTTTCCCACATGAAACATGAGGGTGAGACACCAGCATCCTTTTTCAATACAGTTGCCCACAGTGCAGTGCGCAGGGTGCGGGAGACCCAGTTTCTACTCCCGCGTCTGCGCGAAGGGACTGGAAACCACATTTCCAAAAAGAGTACTCCAACCAGACAGGAGCAACTCTGACAAACCCATTTGTTACAATTTAATTCTGAAGTAATTTGACTGGAATGATTTAAATTTGCATTCAGCCAGAGAGGATAGGTTCACTGGCTTGACTTTTATGTGACAGGGCGAAATCAGGGCTCAACTCCTTTTGCCCACAAGGGTTTGAGCAGTTTTTGGAGCAGGGATGAGCTCACAGAGGAACCACCCTCCCTGAGCAGAGCCAAGGAGCTCATCTCACTCTCACAGTCTTCTCAGGGCTGTGCAAACCCCAATATTTTCATCCAGGGCAGCTCTGAGATCTCCTACTGCCCCTCTGCTTGCTACATAAATGTGGGGGTGGGGGCACAGGTCTCCTCAGGCGAAGGGAGAAATTAAATCAAGGCACCCACCAGCCCCCCCATAAGGGTTGTAACCCCTGAGTCATGAAGTTACATGGAAAAGAACGGGACATCAATTTATCCTCCTATATTTCTTCTGCATGTCAGTCTAGTCAGCTTCTCCTAAAATCACCGACCACATCAAGGCATGCAGAAATACGTGAAGAAAATTATCTTGCTTGTGAGAGCTGCTGGGACAGAGGCAGGACCCAGAAGCCCTACTGTTTTGTATGGACCAGACATAGGTAGCTCTGGTCAGAAGAAACCAGATCAGTTCCTAGAGAAAGTTGTGGGTGGATAAAAGGAGCCTTTGGAGTTGCACAACTGAATGGGGGCTTTGAGGATGCAAGTTATCATTTTAGGATTTTAGATGCATTTTTTGGATCTTAGCAATACATATGGGGGTAGGATTCATCTCATTTCACCTAAGCTGTCTAGAATTCATGCATGTAATCTAACATACATCTAATAGATACACGCACACACACATAAAGCATGAAGTAGAATGGAACAATAAAGCAAACAGAAGAGTCAGCAGATTTTAAGACAAAAAATGAAACAAATGCAATAAAAACTCATTTCAGACCCCACCCCCATTAAGTGTCACTGACCACATTCAGTGGCTATTCCTCTCTCTTCCCCATCCCTTCTTCTTGGGAAAAAAAATATTTTCTGACTCTCACTTAAGCTGATGGAGGCTATGCATCCATGTCCACAGGCAGGATCTGACCTCACCCTATATCTCCATTTACATCCTTTCTTTCCTGCACCTCCCTTGGCCATTATTTTTTCACTCTGTGCAATGAGCTCCAAACAAAAGTCAACCCATTAACCAGACTCTGAAAGAAACCCTTTGCCATTTCCCCCATACTGTGCAAAAGCTGCAGACCAAATCTGACCTCTCTTAGCTTTCAAGCGGAAGTGCTGAGTACAACCATTGGCAGAGCTAATCCTGGGTGAAAGGTGTAAATTGTGCAGCAATGCAGTGTAAATAACCACTTCTTGGGTGAGCTGTCTGTACAAACAGAGTCACTGAGGAGGAAAAGGACATGCTATTTTTGTTGTTGAAGGAGGCCAAACATTTCCAAAAAGCACCTGGAAATATTCTGGACAATTAGTTTCATGAAAAGTTCTTCTCCTTCATAGCTTCTCTGAAACCTCAGTGGATTGGATGTAGCCAGCCTGAAAAACAGCACAGGCTTTGCTGAAAGCTTTAATTAATCTAAAACCAAGTTAACTGTAGCCATCTTGTCACAAATGGCTCTGAGAGGCCCGGCACATTCCCCATTCCTGCAGCACATTCAAGCTTCATGAGGAGAGCATGTGCCCCTAAAGGGCAATTGGGATTGGCCCCATCTCTTCAGGTGACAAACTCGAGAACACAATTTAATTCCATGTTAATGGGCAGATGACACAACATCCATATTTTCACTGAAAGAGGTGAATGCAGATTCTTCAGTATATTTGACTCTTCCCTGTGTACAGCCACATGGTTGTTAAATGACAAATGTCATTTGCCTTTGCATCTTGGAGGAAACTGGAGCTTGCCATGTCCTCAGAATCTCTCACACATTTCTCCGAACACTCTGCCATCTTCTTTCTTTTTTTTTT
>NW_020451236.1:0-66516 GCF_003343035.1 Apteryx rowi | reverse complement strand
TTTGAGCCAAAAAAAAAAAACCCAACAAGACATTTCCTCATAAGTACAGCTGAAAGGAAGTTTAAGAAACACAGCAGTTTTATGCGCAGCAGAACTGATTATACCTGGTTCCCTCAAGCTCTGCATCGTCTGGTGGAAACATCCCAGCAGCTACCAGGGTCCCTGCAGCGACAGGAACATCTTGCTAGAAAGCAAATGAAAAAGACTTTTGCATGTGATCTATCTGGGCAAGACAAAGACTCCACCCTGCAAATGTTATTCATGTGAATTGGCTTCTACAGAGCTAATTCTGTCGGGACTGTGTTTCGCAGAATCTGACCCATGTTAGAAGAAAAGTTTAAAGAAAATAGTGGAAGCCCTGGAAAATCGTCACTACCTGATAAGACAAAACAATCAAGTGGTTAGTTTACAATCATAAAGCAATTACCATTTATTTTCTGTATAATTATCAGTGTTTTGAAATTCACAGATGGAGTTCCTACATTTGAGTTCCTAGAGGTCCTGGGGATTCCCAGATTGTAGCAGATCTGTTCATGTCAAATCATTATCTGCACCATGCTCTGGACTCTGCTGAGAACTGGCTTTGACAGTTTATCAATATTGTGAAGCTAAGGAAAAATACCCTAGCATGCAGCATCCTTTCCACTTTGAAGCTCCAGGAATCAATGACATACAATAGCTACTGACTGGTTTCTCTTTCCAATGTCTGCATCTCTCCGAGGCCACTATCTGCACTACAGGGGACATGGCCAGGTCCTCCTTTGTCTGAGGATGAATAATAGTAGTGGCTGTACCTAATTCTGCCGCTCCCACCACCCAGAGTCCCCAGCTCACTCCTTTATTTTCAGTCAAAGTGTCACTTCAAAACAGGCTCTGTCACGTACATTCTTCTATTCTGTCAAGAGCAAAGAGCATGTCACAGCATGTCACAGCATGCTGGTGACTAAACAAGTCCCAGCAGGATCCAGCTGCCTCAGTCAAAAAACTCACATGTCAGTTTCCCTTTATATATTCTCTAATAACCTTCTTAGTCATCGTATCGTGCATCTTCCTATGGGTTATCACCTTCTATCATGTCCCTAGGCACTGGTAATCTCAGCATAAATCCCAGTTCATGCAGTACGTCTTTTAATGTCATGCCCTGACTTTTCCCAGTCTGTACGTTCGTATCGCACAATGGCAATGTACAAAGCACAAAAGTGTGGACGAGCTTTTGTTAGTCCTTGAAAGATTACAGACTTCCTGCTTGCTAGTCTGTTACTCAGATGCTTCTCCACCAGACTTGCAAGCTTCCCTTTAGTTCATTTCCATACCTGCTTATATTATACTGAATATTTTTCAGCCATGGCTGAGCCAGGTGTCCAACTTTGGAACCTCTTCATCCTACTCGCTACATTTCAACAAAATACAGAAGGAAAGAGCCAGTGCAGGTTGCCGTACGTATCAGCCCATTTTGACCACTGGCTAGACATAAAATGTAATATGGGAATTCATATCATGACTGCTCTGTTTTGCAAAGTAGCAGCTGGCTGTTAGAAAAAGCACACTTCTTTACCTCAGATGGCACATGATGTAAAAATGTTTCTATGGGGATGTACCAAACATGCCCTTTAGACTAACACTTATTTTGGCTATGCCATTTCCACTACGTATTGTTCTTCCCGTTCTTTCATATTGGTCAGAGTTGCTGACAGATGTATTGATGTGTTTGTTCTCAAATTATCAGGAAAATTCCTCTGCAACTTTGTCTTGGGGATAGGATGAAAGGCAGTTGCAAACCAGAGTATTGTGGAAAAAATAGATGTTAAATTGTGATGTATATTAGCTGTACATTCAGGCAGACAGTATTCTCTTTAGTAAGGGGAAACTGTTTCAAATAAACTAATTTCCAGGTTTCAGCTAAACTTGAAATTAGTATGGTGAAAGCAGAGAAATTAAACAGCGCTGTGAATATTATTAGAGCTGGCAATAGCCTAGACCACTGTCTACTAAGCTGACTGAACCCCCTGACTTGAGTAGGCAAAATTTCTTTCAGCCGATCCTGCTCCTCCCTCTCCAATTGATCTGAAAGGAAAGCAAGCAGATAATGATTCGTATCCTTTAAGTATGGGAAGATTCTTGGATGTCCCACAGAGCTCAGGGCTGTAGTCATTCTTACCTGATATCTGTGGGTAGCTGATGGGAGAAGACCTGGTGATGAAGACCTGTATCATCAGGAAGATCTGTATCATGAAGACCTAAAGCTCTCTCTCTCACACTTAGTGTACTGTGTCTAATTCTACATATATCTCTTTGGCTGAGCAAAGAGAGCACCTATAAAACCATGGATGCCTAGACCCACCCCAACTCGTGCAGAGATCATATCTGGAGAACAAACTGCAAAGTCTTCTATCATAAAATGAGGAAGTAACATGGGATACGGAGAATAATTCTGCCCTCTTTAAGCTGCTGAACTGCCAGGCAACATCATTCAGTAAATTTTGACACTTCTGAAAAACTGGCACATTGATGACAGGCAGGGACCAAGCACACTGTCTCCAGGTTAAAATACTGGAAGGCTTCCGCCAAAGATGGGGGATGAAGACATTGCAGAAATACATGTGACGTAGAGGTAAATTCCCACTTAGCAGAAGATAGTATCAGAACAATAAATTAAAGTTGTATCAAAGCAATAAATTAAAGATGCCCTTCATATTCTCCACTGCCTGCCTAATCAGCTAAAGCATTTTAAAGGTCTGTATTTGCAGATCCCATGACAGGGCTTATAACTTTCTCCTGTCCATTTGCTTTCCACCATGAGCTGTACCAGCTGTTAGCTTTGGCACACAGGCAACAGTTCATGCTTGGTAGCTGTTGGAGAATCTCCACTCAACAAAGAAAAAAATTTCTGGAAAACTACAGCACTTATARCTGGTCTCAGAAGGATGATGAGCTGCTGATTGAAAAGAAAGTCTTCAGACTTCTTGAACTGTTTCTGAAATCAGAAGACAAAGAAAAAAGAGGTCATGAGCAAACAGAATTTTTCCCCTTGATACATTTTGCTTCCTATCACATTTCAGAATTCAGCATTTTTGCTTATTTATAGACTTACAGTCCAAAAACTGGGGGAGGGTGAACACTCAGAATTACTTTTCCCATTTATATTTCAAAATGCTTATAGTCTTCCACAAATACAATTTTTTGAACAGAAGGGGGATGCTGAGAAGAGTTACAAGCTGAGTTATCTCTATTTGAAACAACAGGAAAAACAATAATTACATTATAATACTTTATACATGCTCTGTATCTGCAAAGTACTGCAAAATAATCAGTCATTGCCACTTTTATTGCTCAAACAGTAGTAGAAATAATTTGCATTGTTATTGCTTTACCAAACGCAGAGAGCCTACTTCTAGATTTCACAGGCTTCTACTTAATTTAAATTAAATGTTCATTTAGGAATTACAGAAAGTACAAAAGGTACTGAGTGCAATATTTAAATTTTTGTAAAGCAAAAATCTGTCTTCTGCTTCCAGATATATCAAACAGTTGTCTCTTGTGTAAACTGTATTAGGCTGACACAAGTATGAATACAAAAAATATGGACCAGGACACATATTTAAATGAATTACAGTTTGGAAACCCTCTTCCATCTTAGATTCAGACGTTTTAGAAGTGAATACAACAGGCGTAAGATTCCAAAGGGAAGTGAGAATGATGGAAGGATTTGAAATGAATTCATTTTAGCTTCATTATATCCTCCTCAGACAGTTTCTGATCAAACAAGCTAGAACAGTAGTGAAATTAATTTTTTAAAGGATGGAAAAGATATAGAAAAGAACATGAAGGTAAAACTGAAAATAAAAGACATTCCAAAGACATTTTGAAGGGTATATTTCAAAGTTGCCTTAGCAGATTTTCAAAGATGAGGTAGAGAAAGAGAGAGAGATAAAACACCACAAATGGAAATGTAGACATTTACAACCCTACAAATGAACACTTGAGAGATTCTAAGTAAATATTCCCTAAAGCTTATTTGAAATTATTAATATTTCAATTGAAAGAGGAGGAAAATAGGAAAAAAAATACAGAATGCTTCCCCCATTTTTTTACCATCCCTAATGTCCAAAACCTCCCAGCTCAGATATTAGTGTTGGTATCCACTGCACAGTTAATGAAACAGCCTAAAAATTGAAACTGAGAAAGTTTAACTAGGAAAATATTTCCACTTTGTGACTCAGTAGCTTGCCCCTAAGCATCATTGCATGAATCAAAATTCACAGTGCTACAAACCAACACCAGTAAATCAACACCAAGACAAGTCCTTAACTTCCAGGCTGTTTGTCTCCTCAGCTCAGCTTTCCACGCACAGGGAGCATGGACGCATCCTGACTCATGGGACAAAAAACTACAGGGACACAGAGGAAGAAGGAAGGAAGTGAATAATGCAAATTACATCAAATGGCTGAACAAAAGGAAAGACAAGCAAAGGGAGTGGAGGTAAAGGAGAACAATGAAACATTTGGTGATTATTTGTATGAGTTTTTAAGAATACAAGCTATTTTGCATCTCAAATGTTTTCATTAAAGATTCACTTAAAAGACCAATATTTTCATTAAAAATTGTTTCTCATCTTTAGGTATTAAAAATACAGCAATTCAGTATTTAGTTAACTAGTTTCAGGTTTAATCTCTTTCTCACTTGTCAGTTTTAACAGTTTAATTAAGCCATTACCTATTATTTCTCTAAGGAATAATTTCCTATTGCCTCAGCATGCTTCTTGGTATACATCCTTATTTTTCCCAAGGAAGAGGCGCAGAGATGTTTGTCAGCACCTGTTTGTTTCATTTAAATCTGTTAATTTCCTTCTAATGATGGTAATTTCATTCCTTCCACCAAGCAGCTCACTGTTCAGCAGGGTTCAAACACTGGCAATCAACTTTGTGGGCTGGCATGACAGATTCCTTTGTCACTTGCCTAGTAATTTGCATGTGGACTGGGGGTTTAGATACATAGCAAGACTGAAAAATTACTGTCACTTCTCATCGAGTTTTTTCTTCTTTCCTCTGTCTACTGCCAACCCTGTCTTATTTCCTTGCTTAATCATTTTGTAGTTGCTTTATTCTCCATATTCCTGTACAGAACTGCAAGAAATGACAGATTCCTGCTTCCTAGGAATGAAGCAAAACATTTCAGAAGTGCTTTATCCTAAAAAATTGTCAACGGAGAGTGAGTTCTCCATTAAGACTTTGGGACATTATAACAGTCCTGTTACTATTACATGAAGGTCCACAGGTGTGGATTTACAATGGGAGGAAAGTTAAAAGGGTCTCACATGCTCTAGTACTCCACACCATGTACCTATGGCAGCTGATCTGGTCACCTCCACTACAGAGCAGAAGAATCCAGCCCCATGCATTTTTCAGTCATTATAGTCCTGGTAGGCTGTGCCCACACTCAGATGAATGCTGCTTATACTCCAAGCTGTCTAGAAGCTGTACAGCTACATTTAGCAAAGACATAGAGTGCAAACTAGTAAGACCTACTGAGAGACATTTAATTTCAGCTTGGCTTAGTACCACACTAATATGACAACATGGCTTGTGGTCATGCTGGCCAACCCACATGTGCAGGCAAGAGACCATGTAAACATAATGTAGCCTAGAAGCATTACAAGCATCTCATCTTCGATGCCACCTCGTGGCCTACTGCTGAGAACTTTTAATTAGGTCACTGGCAGTGAAAGTCAATCAGCTGGTAATACCAGCCTCAAGCAAGTCAAATTCATGAGCCTCTTCAGATGAAGTTGGGAGCTCAATCTGAAAAGCATGAGGTTTTCGAAAAAATATTGAACCTCTGGTTTTCAGCCTTTTGGTTAACTCCCAGGTTGTGTTCTCAAGCTCACTCATATGATTGTAGACCTCCTTCCAGGGCTTTATTGCTGTGCTTCTCAATATCTCAGCCCCCAGACATGGCAACACCATGGGCTCTAAGAGGTGACAGATATTTTGTTTTCTTGACAGAAAGTTCTTCCATAGGAATCTGTCCTGCCATGTTAACCTTTATAACAGCACAAAAGTTGATCAGTTCAATAGATGTGATTTGACTTCTGCCTACAAATGGTGAGATCTGGCCATCTAACTTTGTGAAGCAGACCAAGGTGCCCAAAGCAGAACTAGAGGCACTGATCCTCCCGTGGTCAACAGAAAGAATTAGACTCCTCCAGAGGGATAACCAGTTTTTGAATAGATGCCACCACCATTGACTAGAAAGATAGCGCAGGGGGACCAGTCTTACAACAAAACATATTTATTGAACACATGCTTATGTCCTTTCCTTAACTTCAAGCATAACCTGATGTCCCATGGAAGCAGACATTGTCAATGTATCTACTTAACTTAAAATACACACTTAAGTACCCTCCTGGATAGGGATATGTTTTGGTACGTGGTGAAGAGTTTTCCTGGGTGGGATCTTCTCATTCCAAAAGAGGTCTTTGGCCTTCACGTTAGTGCAAGCAAGAACTTCAAGACTCTCTCAGAGAACCTGCTGCACAGATTACCTTGTTTGCCATGAGACCAAGAGATTTCCCATTCAGTAGAAGCTGGAAAATTTATAGTAATCTTGTGGGTACTCACAACCTAACAGCAAATCTGTATTAAAACAACTTGTCTGAAATCAAAACATCGAGGAGTACAGGCTTTATGGAGTATCAAGACTATAATTTTAAGCTGTTTCTTGGAAAAGCATTTTTATTGGATGTTTTACATGATGATTTTGACACTGTCTAAACCAAACATTTACTAGAGTTCAGTTACAGATGGATTCTCTATTTTTTTCAGAAGTTGGAAACAGCATATAAGTATTCAACACAGACTCATAAAAAAACATGTTAAAGTAAGAAGCAATCCTTTTTCAGTGTACCTTCAGGTCTTACTTTGTTTTGCTGTACTCTCTGAGCTCACTTTCATTCAGTATTATTGCAATAGGTATGCACACTGAAGCTTAGAGAAGCGAATTGATTTACTACACAGAAAAGAGTAGATAAGCCAAGTAATAACTTTTTTTGTACATGAATACTTAAAAAAAAAAATCCTGTCAAGGAACCAAGCCAGAATTTCACTATTGGCAAAAGGAGTCTTTCTATTTTTTTCAGCGGGCATCAAACTGAGTTCTTTGTTTAGAGGTCTGGTGAGAGATCTATGGCAAGGGTGAAAGAGTACCAGTCTGGTCCTGTAAGTGATTTTATTTTAAGACATTTTCATAAAAAATGTACACAATCATTTCCTCTAAAGATAAGCTGTTGATTAAAACATACTAAGTAATCATTAAGTGACTCAGTCCTAGTCTTTGTAAAATAGAAAAGGGCACAAAGTTTTCACCAAAAGATCCTAAGATTACAGCTAGAGTACAGAAAGCATCCTATTGATGATAGGGATCAAAAGGGACACCCATTGACCTCTCTGGCTAAATCTCCTCCTACCCTCAAGCAAAATATAGCTCAAACTGAAAAAGGACAAGAAGTCCATATTCTCTGCAAATGTATCCAGGACACATGCCAAGAGATTTTATGGCTATTCAGAGACAATCCCAAAGAAAAGGAATTGTAAGAGAACTGACTTCTATTCACTTATACATTGCAGAGAATGATGTAAAGACGTTCCAGATTTACGAGCCTGAGACATGTCAGCTCCAAAACTGATTTCCTCAGGTGCCTGCCAACAACATTCACAAGTCATCTCTGACCCACCGTATAAGGCAGTTATTCCTCCAACTACTGAACTTTGGCTTGATCTCAAGATTAACAAGCTCAAATTCTGGCATCCTTTTGGACAAGAGAGACTATCCCACTCCCAGGCAACAGAAAAGACCACTGCACCACGCTTAACGCGAGGCAGGATTACAGTCTCAGGACAAGGAGCTGAAGAAGTGGTAAATCATTATCACTGAGTGTTAAGCTCAGGCTTTGACACTTTTAACAGCTTTTAAACCCCTTTTAAAACACACTGTGTGCCACCATCATCTGCAAGTTCTTATTTTATATTCTGAGTATTAGGTATCTGGAATATTTCTACCTACCTAGTGCTATCTATCCGATAAGCAAGTACCCAACCCAAAGGAAATGAAAACTATTCTACATTTCATAGAAGCAGAAGATGGGAGTGATGCAGTTCAGCAGAGGACATAAAAGCATGCCAGGTAAAGAATGTATTTCTCTTTGCATGCATCCCTTCTAGCAACTGACACTACCAGTTTACTGTCTGAAGTTTTTATTTTGTTTCTGATTATCTTTGACTCAGAAGATTTGCAAGGATTATTACCTGTGACAAAAGCTTGCTTCCTCCAGCACAGCCCTATTCTAGTCACTTCATTTAAAACACAAGCAACAACTCTGTCCCAGTTAAAATATGGAATTTGCACAGTCAAAGCAATTGTTCTCTTCTCAGAAATGTACCAGTCATGAAATGGATGGACAAGAACAAGACACACAGAGACCTTTGTGAAGCYATCCATTCCAAACAACAGGTACTGCTCGATGTTATGTGCCAAGGTCTTCACGAGCAGGTACCTCCTCTCGCTCGGTCCATCAGTCTTCGTGTGATAAGAAGACCATTGATGCATCTTTAAAAAATCTTCTTCTCAACAGAATATACCCATGAGGTATTGCTAATCAACAAAATCATTCAAAAATGGGGCTGTGTGATAATCTATAAGATATTCTACTCAACAGCATCCTCTGATCCCACTTAAGTATAGCTAACTGCCAGGAATACCTCCCTGACAGACTTTGGGCTGAACTATCTGTAATCTCAACAAATACCCCTCATGGTCCCTTCCATTTCACAGCTGAAACCTCCTTTCTGTTAGTTAAGCTGATTAATTCCTCTTCTACCCCCTACTTACACAGAATAATTGATCACCATCCTGCTTGTAGCAATAGGTTTAAACATGGGAAAATATTGTCATGTCTGCTCATTACCCTTTCTTCTGGAAGAAAAGAGAGTTCCTTCAGGCTTTTCTTATACATTCCAAAGTTTTTATCATTCTTGTTCCTATTCTCTGGTCATCTTCTGTGTACTCTGTTTCTACCTTAAAGATTGGTACAAGTACTTCAGTTGAGATCTCACCAGCTCTGGGGAGAGAGATGCTCTTACTTCCATGTGCCTTGCACATTGCACTTTTGCTTCTACATCCCCAGACAGGATCCAGCCTGTATTCCACTCCARCTCTCAAATGTTTTTTCACAGTACAGCTGCACTGGCAGATATTCCCCATTGTATAGCTGCCTTTTAAATTTTTCTTTCCTATTCACAGTACTTTGCTCTTGCCTTGGTTGAACTCAATCATGTTGATATTGGATCACTTCTCCAATATATTGAGATTATTTTGAATTAAAATCCTGCCCTTCAAAGTGATTTCAATTCTTAACAGTTTGGTTTCTTTTGCAAAGATTATAAGCATTTGTCATATTCCATCATCTAAGTCATTAATGACTATACTGAGTAAAACAGACAGACCTCTGCAGGACTCCACTTAAAATGTGCTGCTAATTTAAGATGGTATCATTCTTAACAGTTTCTAGTGCAATTTTGACGTAGTTATTCACCCAGCTGATCATCATTTCATCTGGATCATAGCTTACTTATGCAAGACAGTGCCAAGAGTTATACTCAGGTCAAGATATATCATACCTATTACTTCCCCTTTATCAGACAAATAAAGGCATGAGATGGTTTAACACGACCTGTTGTTGACTAATCCATAGTAGTTGGCATATATCACCAAGTTATTCTCTGTGTGGGCCTGTAAATTGTTTTATTCTTTAGGTACTCCTTTTTCTCCTTCTTTGAGATGTGTACAACATTTGTCCTTCGTCTGTCCTCTGGATCCCCCCCCCACCAGGATTTCTGGGAGATGCTTGCGAGTGGATCAGAGATGGCTGCAGTTCACTCCTCAGTACCGTGGGAGGGCTCCTCTGGGACCTACCAGGTCAAAAGCCTCCAATTTACTCGAATATAAATATTCTTTATTATGACTTTTCCCTGTTCTGCTGTGAACTTGTATCCTCATGTTGTAACTCATTACATTAAGTATATGCTCACAGTTAACCTTTTGGGGGAAACAAAAGCAAAAAAGGCACTGAATACATTAGTCTGCCCTGTGTCACCTGTTATGCTTGCCTTTTTCCTTCTGCATTCATACAACTTTTTCGTGTTGCCTTTCACAAGCCTCACTAGTTGGAACATATTTTGTGCAATAGCCTTTCTGTCCTTCTCTCTGTGCGTTTTACCCTGGGTCCAAAAACTATGCAAGAAGAAGCAATCAACATCTGGGTAAAAAAGTGGATAAATTTGAGAATTTCATCTCAAATGTACATGCATAGAAGTACCTGCTTTTTTTCAATACCTGTTGTTTTTAAGTACCCTTTGTCTGAGTTTTGTGTCCATGAAAAGAAAGGGCATGCTCCTTTCAGTATTAATCAAGATATGGCCTGCTGGAAGATTTTAATGACTATCTACCACAGTTGCAGATGTCAATGCACAAAAAAAAATGCACAAAATGAGACTTTCCTTGTAAATTCATATAGGCACAAATGGAACTGCTAAGGCTTGTTCTTGAAAAATTAGCTCACACTATAAGCTAATAGAAATGAAAGTAGTAGAGCCATTCTTTCTAGCTGGCCAGAAATATGTGTCTAAAATAGCAAAAGGAAGAAATTACTGGCATATGGTATGTTAATAGAATTATCATTTTCAGGCTAAGCCTATTATCTCTGCAGTTCATTCTGTCACTCTTAAAAATAGTAAAATCTTATCTTATTTAAATCATGCATTATGCAGTGGTTATATAAAATGTAAGCACCTAAAGTTTTGCTGATCAACATGTCTTGGGGACTAGCATCAGTCAAACATTTTCTTACAGAGTATTTTTTCATTCATTCAAAAAACAATTTTGACAAAATGGAGCCTTTCTGTAGGCATATATCACTYGCAGTGAAATTTTGTTTTGAAAAAAAAAGAGGAAGAAAAAATTTCAGTCCTGTCAGAACATTCTGCCAATCCAGTTCTTTCAAGCCTTTTCAAAACACAAGGTCTGAGTTTTCAGCTTGAAATGACATTTGATTTTGTCATCGTATTAAAAGACAAAATTTACTCAAAGTATTCCAGTGTTATCAAAAGGAAACACTCCACCTGATTTCCAAATATTTGACACTGAAAGGTGTCAAAAACTGACAGATTTCATTTAAAACAGACTTTGACATTTTGAAAACTCCTGCAAAAAGGACAATCTGGTTCTCTCCCAGTTTTCAGTGGGACTGCCTAAGACAGCATTTCAGTGGAAATACATTAAAAAGACATTAATGAACTCCAAAGTTTCAATCTCTTCTGCTGGACAGAAGTTTCTCATTTCTGACACACTCATTGTGCAATGCACTACTGCAAGTAGTGCACTGCAGTTTTGTCAGAGACAGCAAAAACTGACTTTTGGAGTTGGCCCTCAGAGGAACTTTGTTTTCAGCTGGGAGTCTCAGGGAACAAAGTCAGTTTTCCTTTCTTTTCTTTCTAATGAGTGTGTACGTTCTCAGAGCCTGACTCCTTCTTCGCACTTCCAGGACAATTAATTACTAAAAATATTTTGGTTACTAGATTAAAATTATTCAACTATTTTAATTTTATAAAAATATTAGCATTATCGTAATTATCATATGTTCCCTGAGCCAGACTCCATTTTCACACATCCTTTGCTTCTTGCTAAGAGGATGGGGTTATCACCCACCAAAGAAGAGAAGAGCCCTGGAGAACATTTTTCTGAGCTGGATTTACATTGCCAGGCACAAAGCAGTGGCATATCCTGTTTGCCACGTCACTGAGACATTAGTTGGTCACCAGGCAAGGTTTACAGGCAAAAGAAAAAGGGTAATTTATTCTAATAAGGTAACAGCTAAACCCTCAGTTGCAAAATAGGAAATGGAATTACAAGTGTAAGTGCCTAAAATAGAATATGTTTCTCTAGACTGCATTCAACAATGATGTGTTTCATTAACCATTTCAACATCTTAACTAGTTCAGGAAACCCTTAATGCAGCTCCTATTCCCAAGCCCACCTCAAAGCCAGATTCCCCCAGGCTCTTCCCAGCATCAGAGCTCTCCGTTTCTGGTTGCTAAATGGCTGCTGGGACCAGCATGGATCAAAGTTTGAACTTCTTCTCTCTCCCACAGGTCAAGGTGGCCTAGACTGGTCTTTCTCGGCTGCTTTTCACCCTCACTGAGCTTGGTTGTCTGCAATCAGGCTTCGAGATGCCACATGCAAACTGCAAGAAGCAAGCCGCTGCCTTCTCCCACCTGCCCCCTCTCCTTGGTCTTGGGCTGTTCTTGCTTCCTTCTTAGCTGCTTTTCATTTACATTCTTGTCATAATTTTTAGTTTCAAGATGCGTTGTTTTTTCTTTCTGTTCATAATGTGCTTAAGACACTGTGTGCATATAGCTTGCTATATCCAAAACTTTTATCTCCTAATGAACACTGCAGACAGCCTATGCATGTTTTGCTATATGAGTGATGGCAGATCTGGCATTAAGAATGCTTTTATTGTTTCCCCGTTATTTTTAAGGGTTCTGCTGTTATATCTTTCCAAGTCCATATTTTTATTATGGGTTTTTTCAGCAGGCAGTTGTTCAGACTGACAGCTTAACAAGCCATATATGAATATATGAATGCATTCATACACTTGTTCCCTCACATTTGCATGCATAACTGGACCCTTAAGCGTTCAAATGACAACTGGTATCTGCAATTACCAGCCTGTCACATGAAGTAAGAAGACATGCACAAGTCGTGAGGCTCGGGCAACAATACAGAATACCTTATGGGTATGTCACGTTGCCATTTGTTCATTTGAGAAATTCTTTAAATAACATCAAGCGTATTCACAAACTGAACTGATTTACCAGTGCTTTGCAGTTCAAGCTAAGATTTCCTAAAGTATGGTAGTAAATACTCCCACCATAGACTTCATTCCTGTATCTTTAAATAATTCCATTTTAAAGAATGAACAACGGTGGCTTGCATTTTCGCTATGCGACTGGCAGCTATCTTTTAAGGGCAAAGACTAAAGCACAATTTTTTATTTCCTATTTCAAGTGGATGGAATTAATTTTTCATCTGAAATGTTTTTCATTTAAACACTAACAAAATATATTTAATGCTATTACAATTACAAATTGATTCATTTCTGTACAGCTAGCACTGACATTCATTTATGCAGCTTGCATGGGAAAAATAATAAATGCAGCTTTAAATAAGCTGTTACCTGCCTGATTTTTTTGTTCAAACTTAAACTGTAACTAACACACTGAACTGTTAAAATACACAGTTACTGCAAATAATACTTCAGCAAGAAAATATTTCATGGTACTTACTTGAGATTTTAATGACTGCTCAAACAACCTTCACTGAGCATTGGGGTTTTTTCATTCCTACTTCAACACAATTATGGTGCAGGATGCTGGATGCCGGATGTTGGTGAATCACCAGCACTCGGTTCAGAAATTCAGACCTTCCCAGTAGAGCAGCTTGCCCAGGTTGCTCATAGCACAGGTGCTCTCAACGGATGGGGCTCCACCAGAGAGAATATTAAGACTGAGCTGTCACTTTTTAAAGAAACTAACCAGCACAAAAGGTTTCCAGCATACAGGGGAAGCGTTTCAAGGCTGACTTTGGTAACAACATTTTCCTGACTTTTCCATGTGTCCTTTGAAATATATTGTACTGGATAAAGTGAGTAGAAAACACGGCCATTTTCATGGTTTATATTTTGCCCAAGCTGTTTCAGGCAGAGTGTTACAGAAGAGCACAATCCATCTCCCATGATATCATTGCCTTCACTGGAGACCAGACCAGACTTCCTCATCTTCTTCACAGTAAAGGAGGGGAAGGACCAGTTAGAAAGTTATTAATTCCTTAAGTTAACCTGGTTAATGTGAGTGGCAGAGCCAAGGGGGTGCTCTACCTCCCAGCAGCTAAGGGTCAGCAGAGCCCAGGTGTAAGGCAGCTTTCCATGATGGCTTTTGGGGCCCTCTGGAAGCTCTTAAGAACTTACTACACTAGAAAATGTCCACTCTTTCACTCACACACTTACTCAGTCACCTTTCTGCCCCAGCCTTTCTGCTCCTTTGCACGTACATAAACACCTGCACAACAGATGAAACCCTCACASTGAATAAAGCTAAGTCTTTCTGAAGGTAATAATAATTCTGTTTAAATTAAGTACCTCGAAATAGAAATAAATTAGTATGCCAGTGTTGCAGGAAGGCTCAAGTACGTTAAAGATTTGATGAGCTGACTGCACATGGACTTGAAATGAATTGTCCATATAAGTAGCTTTGACATGCTTAATGAGTGGAAGCATTATCAGAACCAAATGTTATACAGACAAGTGCCCATTCCTGAAAACTGTTTAAACAAAAGAGTGCTTCAAGCCTGCTGACCTGATGTTTCTTATTTCACACCATTGTTATTGCTCAGCAGAGATACCATCATCCATTCATTGCTTGTATTTAAGTGGGATTGATGGGTATAGCATGGATCTGCAGGGTATCACCAAATTACAACTGCCTGTCTTTCTAAGCTGTACAGCACAAGCCACTGCAATTGAGCGATGAATCTTTGTCCTTTTTGATTAAAAGCACCTTATATGATCTTGTAAATGTATTGTTTACTTTTTTTGTTTAATTTACCTGTAGGTGCTTCCAACATTGTCAATTCACAAATCCTTGAACTGCAGGGAAGTATGAACACCCATTCATTTTGTCACACTGGCTTTCTCTTGCCTATTGTAACATAATCACTACTGATTAAACCCAAGGAGATTGACTCTTAAGTCAATGAAGTCTTTCAGTGTTTATTTGCTTGTGTGACTGCCTCTACTCACCAGTAAAGTGTTAATCTCCTTCCACCACTTCTTTCCCAAAATGGAGCAGAATTACAAGTCTCTAAAAGCTACTTAAGAACTGAAGAAGCTTTTCTTCCCCCGTCTGCAAGGATTGTCCTTGTCGCATCAATTATCAGTGCCAGTTCCCCTCTTGAGTTTCCTGAGCCTTTTACAGGCTCCTTGGTAGAATAGGCAGGTGCAGACATTTTCTGTACTACAAACCAGGGTAACATTGTCAGAAAATGGTAGCGAATTCCCTTCCACAGGGGGCCTGCCCTATGCCACGGTGGCATCACAGTGGATCTTGGGAAAGTTCTTAGGAGGTTATAAAATGACTGATTAGAAGTATATGAGTATCTACACTGATAAACATACTGGAGAAATTCATAGGAGAATCATAAGAACTAGCAGTGAAAATATATCCTCAAAATAGTGCTTTCCTTTTCACTTTACAATCCACTCTCAAGCCACTTTACCATTCATTTATGTTTACACCAGTGTAAAAGTGCAAGAAGTTGAAAACTCACACATCTATTTTGAGCATTCTCCACCATCAGGAGAGGTGCCTGAGGACTGGAAGAAAGCCAGTGTCACCCCAGTCTTCAAAAAGGGCAAGAAGGAGGACCCAGGAAACTACAGGCCACTCAGCCTCACCTGCATCCCTGGAAAAGTGATGGAGCAGCTCATCCTGGAGGCCATCTCCAAGCATGGGAGGACAAGAAAGTGATCAGGAGTAGTCAGCATGGCTTCACCAAGGGGAAATCATGCTTAACCAATCTGATAGCCTTCTATGATGGAATGACTGSCTGGRTRGRTGAGGGGAGAGCAGTGGATGTTGTCTCCCTTGACTTCAGCAAGGCTTTTGACACTGTCTCCCATAACATCCTGACAGACAAGCTCAGGAAGTGTGGGCTGGATGAGTGGAGAGTGAGGTGGATTGAGAACTGGCTGAATGGCAAAGCTCAGAGAGTTGTGATCAGTGGTGCAGAGTCTAGTTGGAGGCCTGTGGCTAGCAGTGTCCCCCAGGGGTCAGTACTGGGTCCAGTCTTGTTCAACTTCTTCATCAATGACCTGGATGAAGGCACAGAGTGCACCCTCAGCAAGTTTGCTGATGATCCAAAACTGGGAGGAGTGGCTGATACGCCAGAGGGTTGTGCTGCTGTTCAGAGAGACCTGGACAGGCTGGAGAGCTGGGCAGAGAGGAACCTCATGAAGTTCAACAAAGGCAAGTGCAGGGTCCTGCACCTGGGGAGGAATAACCCCATGCACCAGTACAGGTTGGGGGTTGACCTGCTGGAAAGCAACTCTGCAAAAAACAACCTGGGAGTGCTGGTGGACAACAAGCCGACCATGAGCCAGCAACACGTCCTTGCAACAAAGAAGGCCAATGGTATCCTAGGCTGCATTAGGCAGAATGTTGCCAGCAGGTCAAGGGAGGTGATCCTCCCCCTCTACTCAGCCCTGATGAGACTGCATCTAGAGTACTGCATCCAGTTCTGGGCTCCCCAATACAAGAGAGACATGGAGCTCCTGGAGCAAGTCCAGCAAAGGACTACTAAGATGATTAAGGGACTGGGGGGTTTCTCATATGAGGAAAGGCTGGGAGAGCTGGGATTGTTCAGCCTAGAGAAGAGAAGACTGAGGGGAGATGTTATTAATGTTATAAATATCTGAAGGGAGGGTGTAAAGAGGATGGGGCCAGACTTTTTTCAGGGGTGCCCAGCGATAGGACGAGAAGCAATGGGTACAAACTGAAACACAGGAAGCTCTGAACAKAAGGAAAAACTTCTTTACTGTGAGAGTGATTGAACACTGGAACAGGTTGCCCAGAGAGGTGGTGGAGTCTCCTTCTCTGGAGATATTCAAAACCCGCCTGGACATGATCCTGTACAATGTGCTCTAGGTGACCCTGCTTGAGCAGGGAGGTTGGACTAGATGATCTCCAGAGGTCCCTTCCAACCTCAACCACTCTGTGATTGTGAAGTGCCTGTTGCCCCAGTCGTATTGCTGTGACAACCTGAGTGAGCTGCTGCAAAGTGAGACTGAGTCCTTCTCCAGGATCTGCCATCTTATCTCGGGATAACAGAGCCCATTACTCTCATTGGACTCATCTGTGCGACACAAGGTCCTGAAAAATGTCGTCACTGCGCATAATTTATTTTCAAAAAATGTCAGTTCCACTCTGTTTATCTTCATGCTATTCCTTTGGAGGTCATTTCCATTTACTAAATACCATAAGACTATTTTGCAATGCTAAGTGTTTTAAACCTTTGGCCTTGAGCTCACATGTTAATTTAACATATCAGAGCACATGGTTTCAGCAGCAGGAAGACTGCAGAATTACCCTTAGAAATGTTGATTAACTGTCTCAGTGCTGGCCCTGTCCGTTATTGCCATGTTTTATTGCCATGCTGTTGACAGCAACGTCCCATCATACGTTGGCCATCCCATCATCAGTCAATTCAGTTGCACAGCAAAAATTAATTATATTCTAGAAAAATTTAATTTCAGTCAGCCAGTACTGTATGGGATTTTTTCCTTATAGCTGATCAAGAATCTGACATGTGCTGTATTATCTCACCTCCAAATAAGTTGAAAATTGGGATGCCTTCTTTCACTGTGACTTTTGTGTGTTAAGTCTGTACTACGTGTGCTTCAGAGACMAAATGACTTATAACCTGAGAGCTTTAAACTGCAGCAGCTTATTTTAAGGGAAGCAATGTTGAGAGCAGGAGAGGCATGGGCTTATTTCACCGATCTGGAGTTTCACAGACAAGCAGAGAAAGGAACTCACTCAGAAACCCACAGAAGAAAGTGGTGGTTATCAGCATGCTCTGTACCAGCTTACAGAAGCTGAATATTAGGCAACAGTTCAGGGCACACAGCTCTGTATATCTTATAGCAAAGAGAGCTCAAAAGCCCTGCTCATGGGCCAAGGGGTTATAAGACCAGTTCCTGGGGAAAGCTTGAGTGATCTAGAAGAGGAATAGCACTGTAAGGGCTGGACATCCAAACCGCTGGGACACACACTGGGAGAAGCTGAGAAAAGGGACATACCAAGGGATGCCCAAGGTACTCTTAGGTAGGAGGAGACATCAGATTATTAGCTAAACAGAAACTGAGCAAAATGTTGTAGCCTGGGAAAAAGCAGGGCACCTCCAAACATGAAGAGCAAATCTCATTGGCTCATGAAAGCCAAAATGTACATTGCACATTGCTTCTCTATTCTGAATGTGAACTGGTCTAAACTTGCTCCTCTGGGCAAGAAGGGCCAGGCTGAGGCAGCCAACAAAAAGGTATAGGGCAAAAATCTTACATTTGCCCTGTTGGTTGCCTCTTCTTTTTTAAATCTACTCTCATTATTTAAAGTCATAACCTGCAATTTAGTGTGGCCTCTGAGTCTGGCCCCATGTGAACTGGAAACCTGGTGCAACTTGATCCAATTAGTCTGAAATTTAAACCAAAAGAGGCCAGCAAATGGCTTCCTTCACCAGCAACTCTACTTTGCACAGTCTGGTTGAATATTGCAATATCTGTCCTTGTGTATGCAGAAGCACATGAGTTTTCAAGGCACATGAGTTTTCAAGGTATCAGGAAAGCAAAGAAATTAGATGGCCTCCTACCCTTTATAGTGTGTTGAAATCCAGGCTCCCTCCCCCATACAGGGGTTGATATACCTGCAGGTATTAGTTTTAACACTGTGATTCTTTATTAACTCATTCTGACTGCTACAGAATAAATAATATCCTTCCCAAAAAGAGGTTTTTACTAGTTTTGCAAGTGAACGTGTGGGGAAAATTCAGAAGTTCAAAAATACAATGTGTCTTTAAGGCTAAAAATGAATTAGCTAGAATAGAAGTGCAAAACTGCAGCTCTAAAATAGATGGAGAGGAAAAAATATCTTGAAGAAAAAGATCCATAAAACTCTTTAGAGACTGTTAAATTAAATTCTCCTCAACCTAATGTATAAATTTGGAAGGTTTAACTATGGTAGCAGAGTTGATCTCTTCCTTTTGTTGGCTATATTTATACTGTGATACTGGCAAAATTCTCAAGCACTGTTAAAGCTGATTTGAGATAATCATTTCATTAATTAATGACATAAATGCTCCCTGGTGAGATAATGAAAGGAACTTTAAATATGCAATTTGGACTTCGTTGTTAATAAAAACCTTTCACCTAGACCTTGGCCAACCCAAGGCATAACAGACTCCAGTTAAGCGAGCTATTTGAATGTGTATGCCTAATTTGAAGCATATGAGCAGCCCTATTAGCTACAAGAAAACAACCTGATTGAAGAAAAGGCTTAAAGCTGGGCATGTGACTATATATCTTACTGGATAGGGGTCGTGGTAGATCAAATTTAACTTCACCGACAATAGTAGACTTAAGCAGATTACCTCCAGATCGAACAACTCCAGGGTATTTCTGAAGTTCCCAGAACTGAAACCATCACCTTTATTTCAGCAAATGAAAACAAGTGGCTCCACTGAGATCCAAGGAGCTCCAAGAAATTGATTGAAGTTCTGTATTCTTTGTGCCAGCTGAAAAGTCATTTAATCTTCTAAAACTCATATGCCACAATGCATGTGACAGTTATTGCCAGTGTTGCTCTCAGCTCATACGTACAGTTCACACAGACAATTGCATCCCACTGTAGCGGAACGAGTGGCCTGAGGAGGGGAGGCAGAGGGAAGCAGGTTTGTATTCATAAATTTTTTCTCTTTTGGCTTAGTTTTAGAGGCAACATCCACTTTAAGGTTTCTTTGAAATACCTCTTATTTAGCCAGGGACAAAAACTATCAAGTTCTGCCTCTGAAAAACCTTCGGTAGCAAAGAAGTTTTAGATCTTTGGCCAGTGTGAAAAAACACAGCTTCATTGGCATCAATGGAAATAAGCCAATTTGTTGCCCTTTATGGTCTGACCTCTGGTCTCCAACAATGTTACAAAGCAGGGCAAACCAAACAAATGACACATGTTTTGCCACAAGCAATGTCTCTGCTTGGATTCCTGTCTGAGAATGATGCCTTCACCTTTAACAAATTGCTTTATTTGCATGTAAATGCATTTGTTTGTATGACAGAAATACATGTAAATGCTATAACTGCATCTGTCTCCAAAAAAAGGTTGTTTAGGTTCATTTTATCTTCTAGTTAATGGCATAAGCCTTTAGATGTTACTCTCCTAACATAAAATACCAGAAGCCTGTTTTGCAATGCTAATCAGTCCTAGAAGACCTTACCCTTGATCCAGCACATTGACTTACCGTATAGGACAAAACACTTCTGCCAGTGTAGAAATGCAGATCAGGTCTTGAAATATTACCTCATTCAAGGATTAGAGCAAAGTTATTTGCATAGCTTTCTGAGGTTTCAGGAAACCATGCCTATTTATTTTCATATAGTTAACAATAGACACAGACCTGACGAGAGCTCAGATCTGTGTTCTTCCAGCTTTAGCTTGTGTGGAGACAGTTTTCACCTTGACTGAGCAAGTTTTGCACAACCACCTCTGTGCCTTCTTCGCTGTGAGGTATGATCTCTGGCCATTTTGGTCCACACAGCAAACCCTTCACTTCATTCACATTCCTCCTTCACACCCTGTGCTTCTCTGATGCCCACAGACACAGCGATGTCCACTAGGAGAAAGGCTAGCTGGGGTGGGAGAAGGGTAATGATACACAACAGTCAGAAGTCAAAACCAAACTTTTTGATGTTTAACTTCAGTCACTCCAAAGGGAAGGGAGCATATTCAAACAAGGACCAAAAATAACAACCCTCCCATCCACCCGGTTTTCCAGAGAAGGCAGTAGTCATCTGTTGCCAGTGGTAAAGATAATTTTAGCCCTGCCATGTTTCAACAAGAAAATAAGCACAGTTGTCATTCGTCATAACTGAGGGGTAAAAAGCCCTTTCAACACAAGTACACTAAATCAACTTTGAAAAGAAACCAGATATTTAGTAACACAAGCAAAGCACAAGTAATAATAAGACATCATAATTTTGCAATGATTTTCAGTAAATCTGCAGCATGACAAGAAACAGGGCCCCCAGATCTGCCTCCCTGGCTTACATTTTAACCAAAATTGAAAGGATGGCATATGCAGGAAGTCTCACAGGAAGATTTTATATTATGGGTGCAATCTGGGACGTTGACTCTCCAGCTTCTGAACAGTCATGTATCCTTATTGTCCATCTTATTTTTGACCTTTCAAGAAGTGGGATGCAGATGCGAGGCAAAGCAAGCATAATTATGATTTACTACAAAGAGGGATACGCAGAAATGGGGAAGAAGGAAAGAGACACTAGGTTACCATGGGAAAAAGAGCAATGAGAACTGAGGATAAAGAGAAGAGAAAGGCAGAAATCTAAGTGGTGTTGAAGAGGAAATGTTTTCTTATCAGATGTGAAAAAAGTAGTAAGAAATCATAATGGGGGAGATTTTTAAACGCATATTGGCAACTAGCATGGACTGTCACATCAGTGACTCAGTGACAGGAGAGGGAAGGTGTCCACTGACTGGCGGAAGAAGAGCATCCCACACTGCAGACTTAAGCAGCAGAAGTCAGCCCAATGCACCAAAGGAGTTTGGTAACCAGGTAGATGGTTGCGCTACTGGCAGGTTTGGCTGAGAGTAGGAGAAGGAGTGATGCTGCAAGCCTCCAGGACAAGCAAAGGTGGTAATTACTAGAACTAATGAGTGCTGGCTCTGATTTTGGTGACATGCCATTATGCTGGCATATACCCCAAAAATGGCACTGAGGTACAAACAGGGGAGAAAAACATGAAGCTGGAAGAACAGATGCAGAATAATGGCCACCACATATGAAATATAGAAAATGTAAGACTAAATTGCCATCACATCATTAACAGCAGCAGTCATAAACAAAGGTAAACCCACTAATCTAAACCCACAGCTTTAAAAGTGTGGCATATAAGCAGGAGCACTAAAGAGAAATGAGCAGCAAAGATGGTCTTCTAATGGGACTAACTCTGAGATTCACTTGAAGAGTTAATCACTTCACATGAGATTGTCTTCCCTGCTGGATCTAAAGCATCAGTTTAACCAAAATCATATTTAAAAGGAAATGCAGCTTATTCTTGCAAACTGAGAGGGAATGGTGGTGACTCACTACTAATCAGTTAAGCACAAAAGGCCAGAGGTCTTTAGCCAGGTATAAAAACCCAACCAAGCAGTGACTCAGGAAGGAGAAGGTCAATGCAAGATGTATCCACCTAGTGCTCTGTCCAGTGGTGGCAAGCCAACAACCTGATGACCTCAGCTCCTTGGTCACATGATTATTTCCCCAACTCTTTATAATAAAATGTGGACTTAAGTCAGAATTACTTCTCTGCTTCAATCTGGGATTTGATTTAAGCTGACCTCTGACTTTTTTAAGCCACAGCAGTAAATGCTTGCAAAAGTATTTGGGCTGCAAGTCTTAGGAAAAGAAGGTATGGAAAATAACACTACCAGTAATCATACAACCACCATTCTTACATTAATCTGGAAGTGAGGAATACATTGGAGATGCTATTGCCCCACCCAAAAAGAAAGACATTCCCTTTCAAGAGATGCAGCTAAAGGGGCTCAAGGCACACTGCATGTTGTGTAGAGGTTCAGTCAGCCAATGCTAATCTTGTACAATGAGCATCCTGGTCCAAAGGCCCTTGCAGTCAATGCAATTTTTACTTCAATGTATAATTTTGAATTGATGCAGCACAGGTCTTCAGAATATCTTATGCTATCAGGAATATTTTATTTGATTTTTTGAAGAGATTTGAAATATATTTCAGCTTTACTTAGTTAAGCCTATTTCTGAAATAAAACAATTTTTTACATTTGCAAATAAATCTGAGTGCTTGGCCCTTTGTTTATGCCAACTGAAGCAAAAAAAAAAAAAAACACACGTTAAGGAAAACACTTTTTTTCCAGTTGTACTATAAATAATCAGCTGAGCTTGTAGTAGTCTCTTGTGAAGAGACTATCTCAATCCTGTACTGATCATTGGAAAACATTGCTTTCTTCAGCAGCCAGAGGATGGCGGAAACCCACGGGGTTAATGCTGATGAAAACCAAATACACATGTTCACTCCAGTGCATTAAACTCCCACTTTATTTAGTTATTTATCAGCCAACAGAAGGAAGAGCTGGACACAGAGCTGTGTAGAAGGGAGCAAGTGGCACCACCTGCCTGTCGCTCCTTGACAGAGTGTGTGACAGGCAAGGCAGGCCTGGCAGATGCACCACAGCTTATGTTTGGGTGTGTGTGTGTGTGTGCTTACGCACATGCATGCACCACACCAGGCAAGCCCAGTAAAGGTCAGCTGAAGGACCCAGGAATTTGGATGCAGCACTTAAGGAAATGTTCAAAAGCTGCTTTTGAAGTTACCTAGAAAGAGTCTGTTGTCAACTGAGATACTTGCTCTAGGAATGGTGAAGTACAAGCATTAGAGGAAGGTCTGATAGATGAAGCAGACAGAGTACCAGTGAAAGGACACCTAATGTATGAACACAGAACAGAGACCCAAAAAAGGTGGCGATACTCCTGCTGTTATAAATAAAGCCTCTGGCAGAACTGAAATAGAGTCCAAGGTCTTAAGCCATAGCTTACAAGCTTAATCACAACACAACAGCTTAATCTTCACTTTTACTAACAAATCCATCTTTTGCAGCAGAGAAAAAATGGTGGTTATTACCATGGCAGATCCTGAAGCTCTATCCTCAGATCCCTCTCCAAAATGACTGATGAAGCTGAAATATTATGGCTAAAGGGCAATGAAGCAACTTAGGCGGTTTTTCAAATATTCAGAGCATCTACTGAGAAGCAAAGTTATGTGTTGTCCTCTGTTTAAATCTCCCACTGAAGGAGATTTTCAAATGTAGGCTAAATATTTTTAACCTACACATACAAGCTATGCTCTTTTATCATCTCATACATTTTTTTAATACCTTTTTCATTGTACAAATGGATTCAGAAAAGGGAACCAGAGAGCTTTTTCCTGGTTCCACTGTGGTTCCCCAAAGCATCTTGACTGATTATATGCCAAAAGCATCAAAACTTCTCTTCATTTGGGAGAGTCAGTTGTCTTGATTTTGGGCACACAGGAAAGAAAATTTGTTGGTTATAAAGTGTCATGTGCATCTTAGGTAGGAACATGGATATAAAAAACAGCCTCAGTCCAGCCAGGATTTTAGGAAGCTGGCAAAGGAAATGTAGACAGGTTCCTTAAGATTTGACAAACCAGTGCTGTTGGCTGTACTTAGGAAACTTAGCAAGCCATTTGGAAGGGTTTTTTTAGGAGCCCCAGAAAGTGCCTGGTGACTGGTCTTTAAGGAAATGAGACACTGCCAAGCGTGTCTTCAGAGATATTTAGGTGTCATATAGCTCAGAGAAGGTCTCAGCTCTGAGTAGAACATCCTGCCTTCCTTACACAGAGCATAAGGAGAGTAAGATAGGCTAAACCCCTTAGTGATTTTATAAAGATGAAGTCCTTAAATCAACTTAGATGGGCAGCCACCAAAACTAGTGGCATAAAAAGCAGAAGAAAAGATGGAGTTTAGAGTCCAGAAATGTAACCCCCCAGGTGTGAACTGTCAGCTGAAGTTACAAGCTCAGGGCAGGGTACCTTAGCTCCCCTTGGCACTAAAACAAGGAAGACCCACTTAATCCCCAAAAGACATGTGGGTAGAGAGCTGTCACCATGGCTCTGAGGAGTCCCTTGTTTACCAGACCATTGGCTGTTCTGACACAGGGCGTTCTCATTTCAGCTGTTGAAGCTATGCCCTGTTTTATAAAAGAATAAATAATGGCTTTGGAAATGTGTGCATGGGGCTGGTAACTCTGCTGCCATATCCAGGACAGGAGAGAGGAAAGTTCAAGCCTTTCTCTAATGTGCCAGCCAGCCTGTAGCGGGTATCAGCTACGGTTACCATGAGCGACCTACCACTGAATATCCTCTAGAAATCAGCAAGAGGAAGACTAGCTCCCCCTGTGTAACTTAGGGCAGAGCAGAAGACAAGAAAAGCTGAGGAAAGCATGTGTAGAAAGCTGAAGCAAGAAATGTGCCAGGTTGGAAAGGAAATACAACAAAAGTAAGCCTCAAAGACCTGGAAACACTGTAAATAGTGGACCAAAAGGCTGTGAACGCTTGGCAGAAGGAGCAGCTGAATGCACACAGGGCTTGATGCAGGGATCCTGGGTGTCCAAGGCTCCAGGACACTCGCCAACAAACTGGGAGACCTTGCGACCAAGGACTTGACTTAGCACAGCTGTGCATCTATCCTACAAAGCTCTGTAAAAGAACAAATCGTCTTTATCTTTCTTGGGGGCTGCTCAGCTGATTTATCACATCAGTAATACGCCCAGCAGCTCATCAGCTGTGGGCTGATATCGCTACTTGGGCAGCTTTGCATGTGTTGCATGATGGCGCTTTAAGTGTATAAAGGGCTAAATACCATCGAAGCAGTGATTTTTGACAAAATCTATAGCAACTAAAAGGCAGACTTGTGATGTAAAAGAGCCAGGAAAATTCCTGTGCTCACCTGTAGATCAAGCTGAAGACATATTAAATAGAAAGGATTCTCTGCCATCCGTAATAAAATTACTTGCTGTTGTTGCTATCTTTAGTTGGCATTATTAGTGGCTAAGATCCATGAAGGTGCCTGGGATGTCTTCCCTGAGGATTTAAACTTGCTAATGAGACCTCTCAACTATTAAAAAAAAAGTCACATTCAAATGCCAGTGTCTGGTGAATTCTCAAGTATTGGATTAATTAGATTGTATGCTCAAACATGTGCTGTCAGCCTACACCAAACATGATGTAAACAGTTTTTATGTCTTGAAATTGGCTCAGTTAGGACCATTTACAAGAGGGTCAACAGCAGTCCTTCAACTCTCATTTTAGAAGGGCCACATTAGGCTACTCTAAGCTTCACTCACCTTTCACTCAAACAGCTAACAATTCCCAGAAAACCACGTGGGGTTGCAGCCACTAAAGCAAAGCTTCCAGCACTGAAGTACTGTTTAAATGATGCATCCAGCTATAATAGCTCTGTGCAAGGTCTGCTGTACTTGAGGCTGTTTGGGGGAATCAGTCCTCCAAGTGTGACTTGTTGCGCTTACAGCACAGTAGAGGTAGCCAAGCAAACCATATGAGGGAATTTCCAAATCCGGCAACAAAGGGTGACATTCCAAGCACCTGCCTCCTCAAGTGGACTTGCTCAAGTGAGAGATGGGTACCTCCCTCAGGTGAGACCCAAAATTAGGGTTTTCATATTTCTACCCAGATTTCCCAGAAAAAAATGAGTGTTTGCTGTATAGCACATATAGGGCATGTCCCTTTGGTGTTCCTGGGAGCATCACCACCAGTTAGCACATTCTATAAGAATACTGTGCAATGGCTATGCAAGGCCACTGTGCACCTGGAAATCTCACTGCCTTCCCCTGTCTGAGCTGTTAAGTGTACAAGGCATCTGTTTTCTTAAGCAAATATCAAAACATCACAACCTGAGCGGACAGTATTCTTGCACAGGGAAAAAAAAAAGGTTGCACATGGCAAATGCCAGGCATATGGCCTGAGCACAGCAATGTTGTCTGGCACCCCACAACCAGACAACAGGAGACCTGGAGGGCCTGAAAGCACTTTCAGAAGAGCCTGTAGCTTACCATTAAGGTACTGCCATGGGAAACATTGGTTTAATGCCAAAGTAAGAACTGAATCTGGGACTCCCAAACCCTGGCAGCCAGTAAAAGAGAAGGCACTACCATCTTGATTTGAAGGTAAATGTTAGCCACGGGGGCATTTTGAGTGGAGGCTGGCTCCACCACCAAGGGCCAAGTAGATTTGGATTCAGGCATGAAAAAGGTTGCGTAAGTCCCACCTTGGGTGGCTAAGATCTTCAGTGGCTTTCGTGCTTCGCTAGGAGTTTCTGTGACAGGGTGGAGAGACATTAACCCATGGTCTGTCACTTGGCATTTGCTCAGCTTGTCCCAGGGCTAGGAAGAGGGTCTGTTCACTAAGCATGTGAGTTGAATTTATTACCAGCACTTCATCTTTGGGGACACAAGATGTGGTTAAGTACAGAGGCTGCTTCTTTGGTAACAGCAGTACCTTACTTTGCTTTTTATGGCTCTTATCAAAAAAAGACTTTCCCATCTGAAATTTGTTATCCATCCATCTTTTTTATGCTGTGTTGATAAGCCCCAACTGTTATGTCACCTCAGCCATGTACAAGAAGGAAGTAGATACACATACTGTCAGGAAGTTTGGATTTCCACAGCTGAATTACGCTGTCCTTATGTGTCATACAGTACAGCAGGTAGCCTAGCAACAGTGCACACACCGAGATATGGACACACAGTCCCGTTCGTTTGTTTTTAACAGAAAGAAAGAGTAGCTAAAAAAAATCATGCCACAATTAATATATACTAGTGGTTCTCTATAATGTGGAGCTATTAATACAAGAAATGACCAGAAATTATTAAAACTCTGATATTCATGATTAAATAGGAAAAGCAGCCATGCCTTAGCTGGATCAAAAGAAATCCATAAGACAAGCAGATGCTGCCAATAATGGTGTAATTTTATTTAACTGACAACAAGAAGCTGTAGGCAAGGAGGATCTTTATTACAACCATGGCACTTCACAGAAGAAATGGATCTTGCATACCTAGCTCAAAAGCTCTCTACGGTACCTGGTAGTATGTTACTACTAAAAGCTGTAGTTTGTCTTGCAATGCACTTGAAACAACAAGCTTTGCCAAAAGAGGAGGTGGAGAAATTACAGAGATAGGGTTTGCTTTCTGYATTAACACCCCCCTGAACATTTCACTTGTCAAAGTAATTAGACGCTTAAGACAAAGAAGCTGAAAACTGCTTGAGGTGTGCAAATTTCAAATGTGGGAAACATCTTTTTGGTACACAATAAGGTTTCATTAGTAGTTGCAACAAATACGCATGCTATAGAGTGTGAACAACACAAATAGAGCACTTATAAAAGGTGCATTTTTTACTTTACTGGCAACTTAAAATTTGTAGGAAAAGAAATGGGCTGGGGAATAGTCTTCAACTAGCTGCCCAGGCCGCAGGAGCTTAAACTGGAGTTATGATATATAATATTCACGTTGGGTGATCCTTGCTGTGGTACAGTTAGCAGATGCTGTCAGTGTAGCTATAGCTAGAAAACTGACCTACTTTGGAAACATTTTCACCTGGAAATTTTCTCTCTGGAATCGCAACTGAAGAGCATATCAAAAATAACTGTTGGCTACCCTTATCAACCTTCTTGTTCGCCTTAGCTAACATAATAGTATCTCCTAGGTACTAAGTACAGGGAACAGACCTGGAATTGGCCTAACTCTTGACAACAGCACTTAAAATACTCAAGTGTTTATGGTAATTTTCACTTGCTCTGCAGCTCGTTATGAAGTGTATAATTATATCTCTTGGTTCAGTGAAGTGAAAGATAGTAATTCCAATAAAACATCAAAATCGTTCACCCAGATAGCTGCACCTAAAACTGCGCTATTACACAGAGTGGAGCAACAGCTGGGAATTGCTACAAATTGTTCAGAAAATGACCTGACTCTTGCTAAGATTTAGCTCCAGTGCCTGTCAGCAAAGTGAAATGCGAGTGGGTTTACAACTCACACCTCTCTCCAGCAGTCTGCTTTTCCCCTTAACCTCCCTTATTGCTCTATGCCTTCTTGTGTTTAAGTAATCAGGCTTTAGCAGCAATTAAAATCTAGGGGAGTAGAGTAGAGGGGAAAGTTTTCTGCTTTAATTGCATTCTGAAGCATATAAAAGTGCTACATTTCTTCTTTAGAAGGCATAATAAAGTCATAGTAATTGCTTACTGTATCATTTAACTTTCCTAATCACTGCAATAAAAAAAATAAGCATTCTGTTTCTAAAAAATGATTAGGTAAATTTAATATGCCAAGCAAGAGTTTTTATTTAGATCTACACTGACAAAATGGTCAGTCAGAGCTTTGAGGTTCAGATGTGTTCCCACTGAGAGACTTGGGCATCTTCCAAACTCAATTTTYAGAAGAAAACCTTGATGATGTATATACTATGACATATGCTGATGCTGAATATACGGTGAAGTCTTCAGAACTTTTTCAGTTTTTCAAAGATATACATATATTTTAAGAGGTCCTACAAGGATTTCTGTTAACTTTACATTATTTTAAAATATTCCAGTCATGGTGATGGAGAGACTTGAATTCGGCAAAGCACTTGAGCATAGGCTGAAGTTTTGATTCAGCAATGTACTTAGCCAGGTGTTGATCTCAATAGTATTAAAGAATTTACTTTAAGTTCAGCCCACACCCAAAGTTTTTGTTGCAGCAAAACTATATTTTGAATTGCTGCCATCTTAGAGATAGATTATCTGGCAGTGAACTGCTGAATTTTGAAGCACAAATTGATCTACAAAGTCTAGCAAGTAGTTCACTTTGACAAAGAGTGTGGAAGCATCTACTGGATGTGCATATGAGAATCAGAGCTCACCCACTAAAGGTACAGAAAAAGTGTGATGCTAAAATGTATTTTAAAAACAGGAGATTTTTTATAAGTTTTACTTAATATTTAAAAGGTATGCAGTGGGTTAGTGTGAGTTATATTTGTATCTATTTTTCAATGGGACCATACAACACTGCATTTTATTGTAGCTTGAAGTATTATCCTGTAGAAAGGATGATTAACATTTATTGAACATTAATAAATAATAAACTAAATATTTGCTTAATCTTCAAAGAGCACTAAAAATTTTTAAAAAGATAATAGAGTTCAAAACTAAAAGCCTGTGAATTTGATCTCTTTTTGTCCAGATTACATTTTTACTCCTTTATTACAAGCTGCAACTTCCAAGAAACTAATAAAAATTGTTCCTGTCACATCAGCTAAGAGCTGAACTCAAATAAAGACCATAGTGCTCATGACTTTCCATGCTGTGATCTATATTATAGCAACAAAAACCCTAGCTTCCTTCACAGACAGATGAGCTTGTCAAAGTCAACCCTGTTGGTTACCCTACACTGGATATAATCACACTTGACTGCTTTCTATCTCAAATTATCCCACTTTTATAAAGTTATAAATCATCATAGCACTTTATCTGCTAACTGAGGTCTGGGTGATTCATGCTGCTCCTTAAAGATAATATTTCCTCCAAAATATACTTGGAAGAAGTAGCTTATAATAAAGAAAATTGTCAGAGGTCTCATCAGACATGCACCTCACACCCCAAAAAAATATGTGATTGTATTATCACCTTTGCTTTTCTCCCTCTGCAAGGTTGCTTAAGGCCTCTGCTGAACTGTTTCACTGGAGAGGGGAGGAGGAAGCTATACTCACATATGACTGAAATTATGTCATTACATTCAAATAGGTTTTTAAATGCCCTCCTTCCTAAGCCTTTTGCATTGTTTTCTTTCCCTCTGCCTACAAAAAAACAAGTTACCCATCCTGTCTCTCAGGCCTTTCATCTGATTCCTCCTGAATCTTGTGTTCTTCAAAACCAGGCTGCCTCCAAATCTCTAGATAAGGTAACACTAAGTACTTTTTAGGGCTCAGGAAAATATATTCAAATAAAAATAAAGACAAATACAGCTAGTATTTTCTAAAGGGCTTCCTCTTTCTTTTTTTCTATTTGTAGATTTATGAACACAGACTCTACAAAGAATTGTATTCATTACCATCTAACTAAAACCTGGAATGTGCTATTTCTAATGTGACTAGTGTTACATTTCTGATCTAGCTTTGCAGCTACTCCTGCTTTGAGCAGAAGGATGGACTAGATCCCTCCAGAGGTCCCTTCCAACCTGAATTATTCTGTGACTCTACTTGTTGGAGTTCTTTCACTGATGTGCAGCCCTGAATGTGTTCAATGGTTTGCAAAACAGGTAAAGGTGCGCAGACTATGTGGTTAGCAGCCCTCTTTGAGACTCTTGCTTGTGAAAAGGGGAATGATTCTACTATGGGGAGAGCTGGCTGCAATATTCTAGTGGGTGCTGAATTCCTACAAACAGTAGGAAGAGTGGGTGGGGAAAAAAATACTCATTGAGTACAAAACCAAGATGTTGAGAACATTCATCAAGACTCAGGATATTAAGAAAATGTTGATAGCTTATACACTGGTGTTATGGATAATAACTTAGAGTAATTGGATTTGCCTATTTATGGATATAAATTCAACCTACTTTTATAATACAGTCAATGGAAGGGAAGAGTCAAATGTCTCAACAGTGCTGTTGCCATGTTGATAGATGAAGTGATAACATCATCAGTAGTGATGCAGAAAAGACAGAGACGGTCAATGGATATTTATATTCTGTGCCCAGATAAAGGCTGCCACTGTCATATCTCAGGATGGTGACTGACTATTCCAGATGTATCTCGGGCAGATTCTAAACATCCAGCATTGATGCCAAATAAGTTTAAATCAACATTTTCCCATAATCTGAACTCAGGAATTCTTTGTTGAACGTTGTCAAGGTGTTTTCTGGACTTTTGATTTCCAATAACTCCTTGAAGAACAGAGCAGGCAGCTCAGATGATCGGAAGTAAATGATACTTTTTTTTTATATATATATAGCCACATACAAAATTTTACATCAAGTAGGAAACAACTTCAGTCGTACCTTTGGCCATAGCATGAGGATGAGAAGAAGAGGAGGCAAACAGCAGGGAGGGACAGGATTAGGACTCCATCCTGTGAAGCAGTGGCTCTGAAAAAGACTTAGRCTGTGGTGTGAGGCCACCAGCTGGACATGACTTCCGAACACAATAACGTAGCTAAGAGGGGTCAGGTAATGCTGGGCTGCACTAGTGRGTGACGTGAATGAATCAGGAGGAGAGAGGTCTCCTTCCACCACTTGGCAATGCTGAAAGCATGACTGATAAAGTGGAGAGGGCTGCTGGTACCACTCAAGTTCTAGCTGAATCACTGCTTTGAACTGGTCACTGGAATGACAATGCCAGTTGAGAAGGAACAGTAGCCCAAAGCAGTAGTCAGCTCAAGTCCAGGTCTTGTTTGACTCCATGTATTACACCAGACATTTCTGGCTTTCCATCTAAATCAGGGATCATGTAAGTAGGATTGGTTAAATTGCCTTTTTTTCAAGACAGTTTCAATGAAATAAATGTGTGTCATATATTAATAAGCACATTGTAAAATAAGCATGTGTGTAGTGGAGGGGTTATTGCAGTTGATTTAGAACTATCATTGAGACTATATGGGTAACCACTTAAACAGAACAGGACACCAGAAAATATTTATGCCAAACTCTTTCAAACACTACAGCAGCAAAACTAATGAGACTCTTCCCTTGCCTTCCCTTCCTCTAGTAAAACTGAACCACGGGAAAGCATCATGCGTAACTGAAAGTGTCTCAAGTAAACATTCACTCTTCCATCCCAAAAGACCTCATTGATCACTCTAACTGCAAAAGAAAGATTGCTCTAGTTTATACAACATATAAAACCTTTCTTGTGGACTTCTGATTCATGCTCCGATATTTTCTCATCACATGGTCAACCCCACTCAGGACTTTCAGATGAGGGCATGGACCAGTGAGCACTTGGCTCCCATCTTGATATGGAGTCAGGACAGAGCCAAGGTGCACATCTGGGCTTGCAGAGAGGAGTACTCTTGCTGTGATAGTATAGCCATGAAGGTTGTCTCTTTTGTTCTAAATTCCCTTTTCACTGATGGGGGATCAAGTCAGGAGGAGACACAGATCACAGCCAATATTTATTAGAACACCTTTTGTTAATCAAGCTGTTATTAACAGCAGCTAACTCTACACACAGCACACTCATTTCCTCACACAGTTCACTCATTCACACACACACACCATCACCCATAGTCACTCAGCTGGAGCACCATTTGGGAGCATCAGTGACTTCTAGGTAGGCATCCAAAAATCCTCCAAGGGGTCCTCTCCTTCCATGGATGTACAGATAGTCCTGTAGTCCTTGTCTGCATATAGCAGCCACTACATTCTTAGATGTGGTTTGAAATACCAACCTGAGTTGTGCTGGTGGCCTTGTGCAGACTTGGCCAACTTTTGGTGTTCTGAGTTTGTCAGTTCTTGTAGAACAGTTCTTGTACCACTAGCCTTTGGAGCCTAACAGTCCTCAGGAGACTTTCAAACRCTACCTCTCAGCACATACTCTTCCTCTCCTTGGCCTGCTGTTTCCTGGTCACTATTCCTCCATCTACACATGTAGGGAACCCACAGACTACATTCCCAAAAACTCGTGCAGAAAATGCCTCTACGATATCTTGACTCCTTAAAGGAGTCGTATTCAGTGAAAATCAGCTTCTCTTCATTCTGCTAAACACAGGCCTTGGCGAAGTTGTCATTTGTGTACCACAAGCACTTCTCAAGGTTTGTCTGACAGGCAGGATGTTGTGATACTTCAGACTTTGCTGCCTCTACTAACAGAGGCAGTCCCAAAGTCTGGGAACACTCCTGAATGCTTTCTATGAGGTTTCACTGTAAGAGATGCTACGCTCAAAATCTTCTTTATGGGCAAAGAGGAAGCACGCTATATATATRTGTGTGTGTGTGTGTGTGTACGTATATATAAGTAAAACCAAAAATTTATTGTCAGTATAATGGAAACTTAACAGCCTAATTCAAGAATCATCATTAGTCTAGATCTAATTATTACAGAAAAACAAAGAATAATAATGAGGTTAGAGTACTTGTATACAGAAAAAGGTGCAACAGTAATAATAATACAATTAAAATTGTAAAACATACACTTCTTGGTTTCTACCTCTTCTTTTTCTACATAGAATAACTTCTTGTTACCACTATCTGTGTAAAACTATGGTTGTACCACACAAAGATTAAGAAGAGRAAAAAAAAAAGGAAAACAAATTAGCCACAGACACGTGGTCAATTAAAAATCACTGTCACGGCTAAGCCAAGTGAAACAAAACTTCAAAACTATAGGCAGGCCAAGAAAATTTTAGACAGAGCAAGTAAGCCTCAGTCCTGAGGCCTTGCAAGTGCAGTACAAAGCCTATGGCCTGTTTCTAGCTATAGCGATACCATATTACAGGACTACACAGTTACAGAGACAACAAAATAGAATGAGATAATAGTAAATATTAATTTCTGTTTTGATTATAGTCATGACACAAGCTCCAGATCACAAGGAAACAAGTTGAACAGCACTGATGATAGCAAAACCAGAACAAGTTCTTGCTCAGTAGTGCAATAAGGATGTACGAGCAGTGGGATGTACAGAGCTGGGGAGCAAACATCTGTCCTGCCCTTGCACTGTCYACATCACAGCTTTGGTCAGTGCTGGTCTTGCTGAAGGCTCTGACATGACTGTGTCCATACTTCAAATACTCCTTTTTGGTGGATGAGAGGTGAAAAAAGGCTGCACCTACTCCAAGCAGGTGTGTGCTGTGAAGAGTTATGACAAAGGCAACTACAGCTTGCAACCGTTTGTGCCAGACCGATCTCARGGCAGGATAACATGCAATGCCCAAAGTGGGACGATGTTACGAAATTTTTTCCAACCCAGTTAACTTCTGCTTTAAATTCCTTTTGATGCAATTATGTTGTAACACAGCTACATTTAATCCATGGTGCTTTCTTGCTGAGTTCTTTTGTCTCCAGGAAAAATGGGAGATGAAGCTCAGATACAGACTTTCTGAAGAAGCAAAGTACTTTCCTCTTAAATTTTTCACAGTAAGGTAACAGCACAGACACTGTAGCATTTAATGAGATGGACAACAACATGATGTGTTTCTCCCGTATCTAGCCTCAGTCACTTTTAATAACTATTTGCTGGGATGCCTGGGTTATGGTAGAAAGCACTGTCCTGCCAGCAGATGATTTGCACTCAATTCCCAGGCCTGACTCTCTTGTTAAATTAACACTATTCCMTCATCTTCTTCCTCCTTTCTCGCTCCACTCTAACCCTGCTCTCAATCATCAGACAGTGCAGTGCCCAGCACCCTTTGGCACAACCGTCATGTAGGAAAGGGAGACGTGTTTAGCTATATGTGCAGGCAGTGCTGAGAGAAATCTGACACAGCTCATCCCACTCCTTTCAGACATCATCTGTCATTCAGCCAGATAACGCACCAGCAATAGCCAGAAAGAGGAGACAGAGTTGAGGGAGCTGACAGGCAGCACGTGTCAGCAGGAGCGTGTGCTGCTGGCTCCTGCGTCGAGCCCTTTCCCATCGTGGCAAGTTTCCCGCTTCTGTGACTGAGAGCTTGGTGGACCCATAAAATAGTGGTCGGGCCACTTTTGGAAAGTGTTGTGTGAATGCTGTTTCTTTCCTAAATTCTTTCAATCTCTCATTTAAAATCTTAAACTAAAAGTGCTGAGATGTGGAAAACACCAGCTATGATGCTGAGAAGGGAAAACTCATTGGCCCATCTCCTCTAGCTGTGCCCTCGGCTGCAAATGTTTGCAGAGTCGCCCARAATTTGCAAAGCAAATAATTTCAGATACACTTCTGCTTCTTTTTTACCGTGCAACTCTGTCTGCCTAAAAAATGGAAAGCAAGTCAGTAAGTTGATGGCCTGCTTCAGGTATAAGGAAAAGGGGAGTACAAATTGATAGCGATATGACTATAATCACCAACACTTATGTCATTAAAAAAATTCTGCATGGGACAGCTTTCACACCTGGTCCAAATCCTGAGAGTTCAAAATTTCTTCTGATTAGGAAATTGATAATTATTCCTAATTATTTTGTGATGCAAAAGCAGTTCAGTGGATTGATACAGGCTGACAGTAATTAATGATTGCAGGGTAAACAAAATCTTTCCCTAGTTCCTCAGCGTGTTGTCTCCAGCAGGACCTGCCTGCTGTGCGTTTCTGCAGTGCTGAGGCTGAGGTTGGCCAAAGCCAAGGGACACCCACTCTACCCCTGGAGAGTGCACAGGGCTCTTAGAGGTCTTAAAATGTCTCATGTATTAGGTCATTTTTTTACCAAATCTCACTTTAAAATGAAGATTGAAAGAAAAGGGCAAATCATCCCCTTCTGATATAAAAAGTTATATACTGCTTAAAAAAAAAACTCCTTCACAATGTGCAAACTCTTCCCATACATATATGTATATGCATATGGACAAATACAGGTGTTCACATCAAAGGAATCATGATAGTATTTGGTGCCTTCTCCCAAAGTTTATCACTGCGGTATCCAGTGGTGTTAAAATGTTACCTACATTGCTGCTTTCCTACTTGAGGAAGCTTGTGAACTATTCTACATGATTTCTATATGGCATATAGTGTGCCATGGTTTTTCTGCCTTTACGTTCCAAGTCTCCAAGAAATAAGCTACAATCTTAGCACACCTGAAACTCAGCTTTGGAGAAGGCAAGAAGAGATGATGCAAGATTAGATGTTTATGAAATTAAATGTGCAAAGATTATCCTAAGTGTGCAAAGAGTTCCTAAGGGGTTTCTAAGATGAAGCCTTGGCCGGACAGAGCAGTTTCTACTATTGAGTGAGCAAACTTAGAATAAAATGCTACCTACCCCACAGTTCACAGAATGATCTTTTGCAGAAATGCCAGCAAACCTTTTCATTGCTGGATTTTTAATTATCACTTTGAACTACACAATAGACCAAGAGACGTTTTAACAGTTATTCTGAGTAAAGCCCTGTCTGTATCTGCAGGCTTTCTCCTAGGCCATTTTATTTGTGAACTGATGGCACGAAATAATAGAGAGTGTATATATAAATCTTGCATGTTGTGACCTTGATATCTTCTGAATGTGGATGCTACTGATACCTGGAAAATAGACAATTCTTTAAGAAAAAGTGTAAAAGTCAAAAAAGATCAGGGGAAGTAGAGGAACAAATTCACTTTCTCCCTAATTTCTGATAAAGAGACGGATAAGGTGGTGAAAACACATTTTCAGTTACTTCTGAAAATTATGTAGCAGGAGAAAAAATCAGGTAGAGCTTCAGTTTGTGACAGTAAAAATATGCTGCCACATGGGCAGCTGAATCCTTTTGCTACCTCCAATTCTACATGTTGCTGGGTCATCTTCTCTGCTGTCTTGTCCTCATCATTTGTTCCTTATGGGCTCCTAATTGCATTGCATTACTAACTTTCATCCACYCAGAGGCTCCATAACATCCATCTTGGCATCAGTATTTACCTCACACTTCTGGTGCTTTTAGCAGTTCTGTCACCTGCATTTGCCTCTCACTCTGGTCCGTGCTGGCATGGGGTTAAAATGAATGCAAGTCAGACATGTTTTATTAGAGAGCCAGCCCTTCCACCTCGCTCCATGTCTGGCAGCTATCTGTCTATTATTTTGGGGTTTACATTCTGGATTTTAGTCCCCTCTGCGATGTGTAGATAACAACACTTTAAATTTATTCTCAGTGGCATTTGTGTCAAAAATCCTTCATCTCAAGCACAGTTGACATTAGTTGCCTGCACTATGCAACAGCCTCAAACTATTCCAGTGAACAGGAGATAAATGGAACTATCTAATCAATACAGCAGGCTGAACTTGAAGTACCCACCCTTTGTTTAAGTGTCTTTGCTGACAACCAGTATTTTATTAATCTTAATCCTGAGAACTGTGGTAAACTGAAAGCAAGTGATTACCGACACACACTGCGCTGAGGAAAGCATTTTTCTATTAGGTGTTCAGCAAGAATGCAGACATGCTTCCAGGAATGATGGATCATTAGCAGAAGGTTGTTTTCATGAAGAAAGTAGACCAACAGCAATAAAAACCAGCATTAAGCTGGGCAGAGCCCTGGGAGGCACGCGGTGAGCAACTGTATGCCACCACACCACTGCTTTTAGCAATAAGCAACTCCATGTCTGGCGAACAAAACTCAACACAGATCCTGATTTGGGTCTGAAGGAAACCAGAGCCACACGCCAGGTGCTTCAGTGCATAACTTCCAGCCAGGTATAATGCCAGGAGCAGCTACAGCTGAGTTACACCAAAGTGCAAACCTCTCTGGAAATGTATGAAACCACCACCCCAATTCTGTAATCACTCAATACCTTCCCTGGGCAAACCTAATAGTAAGTATTTCTGCAGCAGCATGTACCAAGCCTGTGTCTGAAAAGGAGAAGGCTTTGTATCACTTTCCTCCTTTTTCTCAACAACACAAAAGTAAAATAATAGCCTCCTGTAGATGTCTCAGCTCACGGAAAAGCAGCCCACTCTGTTATGGCTCAACCTCGAACACAGTGTCTCTTGTAACACGAGTAGAGAGTTTGCTGTGCGTAGTTACAGAACATAATAATTAAGCTAAATATCTGTTTGTAGAAGAGATGTTCCAGAATGTGACATGTTCCTCCAGAATGTTAATCTAGTAAAAAGGGTAGGGGAGATGCTGCCAAAATACCGGATCCCGTACCTACCATCAGCAGTCTGTTCTTCCTCTGCTAGTCATTGCCACAGGTAGCTCAGATCCAGTGTTAGCAAAAAGCCTGGCTAATGGGTGGTACCATTGCCAAAAAAGACAAGATTAAATTGTCTATGAGACGGAATAACATGATGAACTCTCTACCAGTACAGTCCTCTGTTTCTGGCTCTCTGTTTGGGATAGTTAGATTTTCCCTGTGGTGTTCCCACAGTGTCTCAGGGCATGGGTCCTGGTCATTTTCCTTTCCTAAGCCAATCCTCCAACACTGGTTAGTAATATAAAGGGGTGGAATCTAAATCAGTTGCCTTAAAAGTTGCTGGAAGTGACACGAGTTATCTTTGACTCATGATTTCATATCATGGATTTTCTGGAGAGGCTGGAGGCCAGGGAAGAGGAGGAAGGAGATGCAACATCCTTGTACATCTGTAAGCACAGGGAAGCATAAGTGCCTGTTTTTCTTTATCGTACAGCTTGTGGTAAGCCTGCTAAACTGTGACTGCAGACAGTGTGAATAGAAAAAGCATCGAGTGATTCATATGTCCAAAGGATCTCCAAAGTTCCCCTTGTGTGTGGGTGGGTAGCAACACCTTTGTGGTTATGCAAGTGCTGATTTCTCTGGTAGTACTGAATGGCACAGCCTGGCAATCAAAACAAGATTCTGAGCACAGTACAAACAGAGATGCAAAAGGTTGTCTCTCGTGATGAAGGACTGATGACTTGATACCCTCCTGATGACTTGACTTGGTACATGAATGCCTGACTCCTGGACTGCTGGAGCTTTCAGCCATATAGACCTCAAACTGAACCTGCTGCATTTTTAGTTCTTTCTATGCTATGATCATCAAATACAAAGATTTGTTATTGACTCGGTATTAGCAATAAAGTCAAATTCCTCTGATAGAAAAGATAAAGCCAAATGGCTTTGTCCTCAGGTATATGGCAGATAAGAGCCATCAGCATCAAAAATAAAAGGAAGTTAGGAATCTTTCCCTCTGCAATAGCCATGAATAAGTGAGAATTTCTTTCCTGATTGGAACTGCTGAATAAGGATGCTTGGTCTAAGTACCAGAAGCCCTACATAAAGCACTTTCTAGAAATCCTTTGTTTCTCACTGCTCAAGGAGATACCTCCATACTGCCCAGCTGTCTGTCAAGAGAGGAAGGGATCCCAGGCAGATATGTAGCTGAGGAACCAGCTGGTTTCACAGAGCTGCCCCATGACAAGTTGCTCAGCTGCACAAGCCGCTCATTCTTGGAGCCCAGCAAACGGCTGTCTCTGCATTACAGACAAGGCAGGGAAGTGGGGAACAAGAACACCAAAACTCAGCCAAGCTCACCGTCGTTTGTTTAATTTCAGTAGGGAATTTGTGCTTGTGCAGCTGAATCTAATGGACCACCTGACCCAGGCTTTTCAGATCAGGCCGCACCTTGGAAGACAGAGACACTGAGAAGGTTCCCACCATGTTGACCACAACCAGCAGGATTCAAAGTGGAAGTAGTGCCAGTGGTTCAGATTTCCTTCTGACTGTTAAAGAAGATTCATCCAAGCCACAGTGAAGATTGAATCTCATAGATGCGGAGTACAGTGCCAAAACAGGATCACTTCTCCTAGCTACAGTATCATCTGCAGCTAATAAACCCACGTGGACAGGCATCACCAGCCATGACACCTGGACCTGGTTGCTGTAAGGGATGCACTCACATGCGAGACAGTCCCAGATCAGAATTTAAACAATCATTGCAAAGAAAAGGTGGGTGAATGGCAGTGCAGATCTCTTAAGAAGAAGTAGAGTCACCCATAACCTGGGTGAGCACAGTCTTCTGCTTGCTTTTTACCATATGCCAAGAGAGCTCTGAAAATGGAAAGAAAAATTATGCCTGAAATTTTCCGTGATTTCTCACTGGAATTTTTCTTCTGCTGTCTTCATGACCCTTTTCATTTACCTTTTCATATATCTGTGCAGAAAGCTGCATTTGTACTGGACAAGAAAGTCATATGGTGACTAACACAGACTTGCCCAGTCATTAAACAAGGTTCATTTCAGCTGATATAGCTGAAGCAAAGCTTGTTATTACATGTGGTCATCTCAGGTATCAGCTGACTCAGCAGGCCATAACCACATAAAGCCACTATAAAGCTTCAAAGGAATCCTCCAAGAAGCAAGCTTTTGTTAAAATTTAAAGTTTGGAAATTTTTTCAGGAAAAAAGGAAAAGAATCTGAACGCTTCCCAACGCATTTATAAAGGTCAGTCAAGCTATGGACAATCTGCAGACAAAAAAGTAATGTTAGGGGAAGGTTCATTTCCCCATACCTTTATCCATCTAAAAGGTAGGTGTTCAGTCTACACCAATCATCTACGTTTGCTGTATGGTGCATGGAGAGGTACCTCCAGGCAGCAATTCCCCACCTTACTCCCCTAGGCAGGGGAAATGACTTCTCTCTGGAATTACTTATCTCTCGCCATGGATTACAGAGGAGCCAAGAGAACTGGTGCAATCCGGACGCCTGACTCAGGGAGATAAAGATAGGTGAGCTGATGCCTCTCTTTACTGGTCATTTGCTCTTTCCCTTATGCCAGGCAACTTCACAACTTACAGCAGTCCTGATACAGTAGTCTGACCACAGCCATGGTCATGACCACACACAACAACACGAAGGCTTATTGACAGCTACAGCACTGAAGAGCAGCCTTATGCACCGGTCCAAGCAGACTAGGGAGAACACACTGTAAAGGAGCTTTGATAAACATTAAATTTGTGCCTTCTTGACTCTAGTGTGTTGGTCAGTAGGTGAATGTGTGGCAATGTGCCAGCTGTGCCTCCATTTTCAATACTACATTTACCTGTAAAAGTAGTGCTGATCTTGCAGCAGTATATGCTGCAGTATGTAACACAGCATCCAGGTAAAGAGTCTGCTGCAAATGGCAGCATGTTGTTTTCAGAGTCGTCACATGTTTGTGGCATGCTATACATGCCAGCCAAGCTGAGGCATATTTGCTTGCACTGTGGGGAGGGGCAGGGAAGGTTTGATGCTGTAGTGGAAATACAAAGTTATGGGTGTTGAGAAACGCAATTCAAATATTATCTTTGAGAGAAAAGATTATTTTCAGTGTCCTAAGCTACTGTTCATGCCAAAGGCTGCTGAATAAACCCGGGGGCTGTGTTGCAAGGGTGTTGAGGGCTGATCCACAAAGCCATATCTGGAAGGAGCTCAGCACTGCAACACAGGAATTGTTCTTCAGCTCTGTCTGGCCCAGAACAGGGCCTGAGAACCCCACATCAACTGCCTGCATGCAGCTTACAGGCCTTTGGTCTGGAGGAAGAACAAGAAAACTCAGGCAGTATGCGCAAAGGTACAAACTCCCCACACCCCGGGGGAGGAGATGGGAAAATCCTTCCTCTCTGGGTTGCTGAAGAGCCCATTCCTCCTCTCCCCATTCTCCTCATGTGCCCACTCACACTTCTTACACTGCCATCACCACCCCTTCATCTCCACTTCACTGCTGCTGGCTTTTCTCACACCATTTCTACCATTGCTACCTGGTCACCCCTGTAGGAAGAAATAGTCAGGGTCTTCATTAGCAGGTCCTGAAGCTGGATTTATCTATTACCATGTTTTTGAAGTATCTCATGCAACTCTGAGATGGGTTAGAATAGCCTGCCCTTGACAGCTAATTGCTATGCTCACAACCCCAGCCATACCTTGATAGCCTTCAGGATTGCAGAAGCTCAGCCCTGGAGTTAAGCAGTATTCACTTCCTTTCTTTTCTAATTCTGCAAGCTTCAAAGTGTAATAAATCTTTCTCTTACTCTCACTGTGCTAATAATTCTGCTTCTCCATATGCTGAATATTTCACACCCAATCCGAGAACCAGGAACTAAAAAATCTTATGCATATATAAAATTGTACAAAGAAAGCTGGCCTACCTACCAGAGGTGCTCTTATTGCCATATGGGGCAGCAAAGCAAAATCTGATGCAAATTACAGCAAAGCAAATTACACGATCTCCAGGAAGAGGCTATAATCATGGTTTACAGCAACTAGTGAATAAAACTGCCTGAAACAGTCAACATGAGGCTTGTAGAGCAACCTGTCAATGATGCTTCATCCCAGTTACAAAAGGTCCTAAATCCTAGGTCAAGGAATTCACCAACTGTCCAATTTATTTTCCTTCAGTAATGAGAAACATCACCAAGGTCCGCACTCATTCCAGCTAACTTAAATCTCCTCAGTTAGGAGGCTAATGGAGAGATATGGGATACTTAGAGGACAATGCAGATCTTCAATGGGGTGATTGCAGTCTCCAGGGGGACAGAAGTCTCACAAGCTTTTGAGAAGCTATTATCTGGAAATTATCCAAAAAATTCACTCCGAATGATTGTTGTCAGCATGAAATACAAATGTGCTAATAAGAAAAACTACAATAGCCCTCAGCATATTAACATGCTTAATATTTTTCATATCCTTACTTTTTGCTTCTGATTTTGTTTCTGATTGTAAGTCTTCCTCTCTTCTTCCCTTCACATCTTTCACTCTCTCCCTTTCTGAGACTCATTTATTTCTGTCATCAGATGTCTCTCCAATTTCCTATATTCCTGTATTCTCAGACATGCCTCTACCCTCCTTTTCCCCTTCCTTTCACTGTGAAAGCCAAGGGTCTCAGCCTGAACACTCCCCTTCATTGTGAATGTGAACAAGGCTCTTTGGAGCAGTTACTGGATATGTGTGCATTAATGGCTATATATGTCCCTTTCTTAAAACATAAATGGTGAGAAAGAACCTTAGTTACAGATAGGAATGCAGGATGTAATGCTGAGGGGTGAGAAAATAACAACCTGAAATCTCAGAACTAATCTGCAAACTACTTTTTCATCTGCAAAAGGAATAAGGCACCTACACCGTAAGTGTCAGAGGAAGTTCAGAGAAATTATTCTATCAACCTATGAGGAGTGAGGCAGGGGACAAGCAGTGCAAACAGGGAAAATGGCTGGTGTCAACCACCTTAGCCAGCTCGTTACCTAGCACCGAAGGAGGGGAATTACTGCTAATAATAAGCAAATGAATGAGTCATGCAGTTTTTGAAGTATAACTGGAGCTCCCATGAACAATGAACACATTTGTCCCTAAACAAACAAATTTCTGTCTGCACYGTTGCAATCTGGACACTGAAACCCAACCAAATCAAATACAAATCACACAGTAACTTTACTGATGCTAGATGCAAGCCACACTATTCAATAAAATTTACAATTGACTGTTTAGCATGTTGAACAAAAACCTGGTATGAGCACAGAGCGCTCCCATCCACTCTGGACCCTTTTTGGTTACCTCATCAGTGTAGATAAGGTGCTCACTGAGACATCAAGCCTGCACATCCCCGAAGCCTAGGGCCTGAGACTGTGTACAGCCAGCAAAAGAGAAATCCTCCCAGTCTTGCATTTTCTGCAAGCAAATGTAAACAGAGTGATATTCTAAATGAATTTTGCATAGTTTGATCCTGGGGAGAAAAATCTCTAAAATGCTTCTTTAGGGACATGCAGAGGCCATGAGTCCTGTTCACTGGCGAGTTTCAAGTGGGACGTATCTGAAGATAAAGAGGCGAAAATTCCCTTTACCTTTGACCATCAAGCATGCAATAACAGGCATCTCTACTGCCTGCCAGCCCTGCTGGAGTGACTCCCTTCTCCCACCCTGGGAGTGCCCACAAGCTCAGGGATCTCCTAGTGACTGCAGCGACAACAGATCCCGTGCTGAACCAGGAGAGAGGAGCTTTTCCAGCCAGACCCAGAGCAGACCTGGAGATCCCACCTGTATGCCCTGCAGGAAGCATCCCTGGGTCAGTCTGCTCCAGCCCATGGCCTGTCTGCCAGAAATGTACTGAAAGGGTATGAAAGCACTCCCCTGCAGTGCTTGCTATGGCTGTTGCTCCTCTCAGGTCCATGCACAGCAGCCCTGCCTTGCCACAGGGATCACTGAGAGAAGATGAATAATTGGCCTCCCAGAATAAATCCATTCTTTCTAAGAGGTGGAATTACAAAGTCAGTGATGAGGAGCAAGCATCTGACTGAATAGCCCAAGACGCTGATTTTAGCAAATTGCCTGACTCAAAGCCTGACAAYATGACTTTGCACACTCCTCCAGTCTGGGTACAAAGACAGAACTTGGCCAATGGCTAAGACATAATGCACGGTGCAAACTGAGAATCAATAGGAGCCAGAGGGGTATCCAAAAGAGCTGGCCCAAATTAACCCTTTCATTAATAAAAACAAAATAAGAAATAAAAAGCACCATGACAATGCTCACAGTTAATGGTATATTAGGAAGAGCCAAGTGCTCAGTGCACCTGAAGTGCTCAGATCTACCTACAACAGCACAAGCTGGGGACTGACCAGCTGGAAAGCAGCTTTGCAGAAAAGGACCCGGGGGTCCTGGTGGGCAACAAGTTGACCATGAGCCAGCAATCTGCCTTACAACAAAGAAGACCAACAGCCTCTTGGGCTGCATTAGGAAGAGCGTTGCCAGCAGGTCAAGGGAGGTGATCCTCCCCCTCTACTCAGCCCTGGTGAGGCCACATCTGGAGTACTGTATCCAGTGTTRGGCTCCCCAGTACAAGAGAGACATGGACCTGTGAGAGTGAGTCCAGTAAAGGGTCATGAAGATTTTTAAGGAATTGGAGCATTTGCCATATGAGGAGAGGCTGAGAGCACTGGTACTGTTCAGCCTGGAGGAGAGAAGGCTCAGGGGGATCTTATCAATGTGTATAAATACTTTATGGGGGACCAGAAGGAGTAAAGAAGGTGGAGTCAGACTCTTCTCAGTGGTGCCCAGTGACAGGACAAGAGGCAATGGACACAAGCTGAAATACAGGAAATTCCACTTAAATATAAGAAAAAACTTTTTTACTGTGAAGGTAATCAAACACTGGAACAGGGTGCCCAGAGACACAAGCTGAAATACAGGAAATTCCACTTAAATATAAGAAAAAACTTTTTTACTGTGAAGGTAATCAAACACTGGAACAGGGTGCCCAGAGAGGTTGTGGAGTCTCCATTCTTGGAAATATTCAAAACCTGACAGGACAATGTCCCAAGTAAGCTGTTGTAGCTGACCCGGTCTGAGCAGGGATGTTGGACTCCAGTCATCCCTTCCAACCTCAATGACTCCGTGATTCTGTCTGATTCTATTCAGCCTGGAGAGGAAAAGGTAAGGAGAGACATTACTGCTATCTGCAACTACTTCATGGGAGGGTGGAGAGAAGACAGGGTCATATTTTTCTTGGGGGTGCACAGAGATAGGATGAGAGACAAGGAACACAAGTTGGAACAAGAGATTCCAACTCAAGTTAAGGACAACTTTTTTACCATAAAGGTGACACAGGTTACTCAGAGAGGGTGTGGGATCTCCATCCATGGACATATTCAAAACTCAAMAGGACACAGTTTCCTGCCTTGCTGAATCTTAGCTGAATACATCAAGCCAATGATGAACAGCTTTGTCATGTGGTCCTTGTCAATTTTAAAATATAAATGCTCATGTTGACATTTTTAAGCCTGGGATCATATGATTCAAGTAAGTATGATGCTTATAACCTTTTTACGACCCTGTGGGAGAATTTGGTCTCTGTCTTTGTCAGAAGCCAGTGTAAATAAAGCTTACAATATGCATTCTCTCCTCTCCTAAGACTGATTTTCACTTTCCTGTATTTTCAGTTTCCTTGGGCTCTCTGGGATTTCTGTCTGTTTCAGTTAAACTGGTAAGAGTAAAAAAAACTTTAAATATTTGTCAAGCCCACCAATCCCTGCAATCACAGCGCCACAATTAGCTACAACTGCCCTAACCTTTTCCCTTGGAATTTCCCCCACCTCTTCCTGCCACCCTGTTGAAACCAGCAGCTCTCCTCATGCACAGCCACAGAGGCTGGTGTCCTCTCCACTCACTGGCATTCACCCTCAAGCATGACCTCTTCATACTGTGAGACACATCTGCAAAGACATCTAATGCAAAGGCTTTCTCCCACTGCAACAGAGCTATTCAGTTATGCAGGATCCTTACTGACACACAGTACAGCTAATCCAGCTGTCCATCATCAACATCTGGCCCACTCTGTGGGGATAGTCTCATCCTGGCAGGGCATGGATTTATGTCAATACCATCAGCTCCTGTTTTGTTACAGCCTATAAAAATTAAATCAGATGGCAAAGATCACCAGCCTCAGGAGCTTACAGACCACTTCAAGGAAGCAGAAAGCAAAATAAAACATATGGGGGACAGAGCAGCAATGCTGTGGAAGACAACATATGGCAGTTCAATCCAGAAGTGGTTTTTAATACACACGGGCATCCTGACAGTAGTAAATCAAACCTAAGGAACTGAAACAAGACAGTGTTCACACCACTATAAACAGATGAGCTCACTCTACACAGAGACAAAGGAAGAACAATGGAAAGACTGATCATACCAATAACACCAAAGACCAGGTGTTAGGAGGAATGGGAAGAAAGAGGAGCCAGGAGAGAGAAGACAGAGACAAGCAAGTTCATGGTGAGTCTCTCACAACTGCTGCTTTCAAGAAGGCACTCAAGGAAGGGAAAGCCTAGACGGGGTTTATCACACAGCAAAAAGGATTCATCCTCAACATTACAGAGTCCTATATGCCTGTAAGTGTTAATGGTTGCTGAATTCCCTCACACAAAATGTGGACAGTATGACACCTTCTGCCATCTTAATTAGCAGCCAGGTGATACCGGTTCCTCTGCAACAAAGGGAAGAGATGTGATTAGGGCTTGCTAGGAGTAAACCTCTCTGTGTTAACTGGCCTCATCACACAATAGTCACTCTGTTCACTAGAAAGACACACACTGCTCCCTACCCTCTCAACTAGTTACAAGTACATCCCAGACAGAGGGCATAGTATCTCTGCCAGCAACATCCCAAGCTCACTGAGAGATCCTGGAGTTCCCAGCAGCTGTGCTTTATGCCCTAGTGCTCTTCAAGCAACTTTCAACCCAATACAGCCACACCAGTAGAAAGTCCCCGCACTCTGGCCTCTGGGGTTGATGGTCTCCTGTGATGAGCCAGGGCAGAAAGCTCCATTTTCTCTGAGCAGGATATTTGGGTTCCCCACCTGCCACTACTCCTCTGGGCTCCTTTGTGTTCATGTTCATGGCTTTTTATCACATCACCTCACAGAAAGCTGCACTGGCACTGCCCTGGGTTGCAGGACTTGAGCACCCAGGTGGTGAGGGACATGTGCGCTGCACAAGTGAGGGACCAAACCATCCGTATGTCCATGAGTGTGCCAGCTCCATTTCACTTCTTTGCCTGAGTCCCTGTTATAGCTTCATGTATTTGCCTTTGGTCACTCTCAATCCTTTTTGGATTTATCATTTGTTTTTAAAGCATCATTGTGTGTTTGGGTCTCCTTCCAGCAAAAACTTTCCTCACACAAGTAGTCACATCAAAGACTGCCTCCAAAAGTAAAACTATCTGTGCAAGGAAGCATTTGCATAACTGGGCCTTTATTATCTTTACTTCAAAGCATTAATGTAGCATTTGCTTAGGCTAAAAGTCATAATGAAAATGATCAAAATGGAAAAGTTGATGGAGCAGCAGAGCTATCAGGAAATTATGTATCAGTACATATTAAAATTGAATGATCAGTCATAAAGCTTCCCTCTTTCAATGAGAAAATAATGACTAATGGCCAGATGAAAGAGTGAGAAGTCAAGAAAGGACTTTTCAGGCCCTTCTGCAGCTCAGCAATCATAAGTCTTCCATTAATCTTCATTGTAGAAGAGATGATGTATTAATTAAGTTTTGCCCGAGGCATGTCACTTTAATTAAATACCTACTCAAACTAGGAAAACAGGAAAATGGTTTATTTTCTTTCCTAATTCCTCAGCAAGTACTGAATATTTTCTTACATCATTTCAGATAAAAACAAACAGTCCTTTTACGAACTGGTCTGAAATCCTTAATGAGGCACAGAAATTAAATCRAAGCAAAGACTTGTATAATACATGGTTTCCAAAGAGAGTAGCATACTAGACCTAAAAAATATCAGCTTGTTTAAATAGCTGAATATTTTATATTTGACATGAGACAAAAAAAACCCACAGTATTTGGCATATTGCAATGTTTCCTTTGAGTCTTTGCTCTCTGAATTGCATGATGATTGGTGCCATATAAATRCTTCCAGGAAGATCTGTCCTACTTCAAAATAGCAAGAAGACAGCCTGACAGGTAGAAACAGAGTTCAAATCATCTGAATATGGCTCAACTGGTTCATTCCTATTGCCCTTGGCTATAAATATGAAAGCAGTAGAGGGATCCATTTCACATTCAGATTGTAGGTGCTTGAACTGTTCCCTTAAAATAAGTGCCAGAGCTCCCTACCTAGAGCACAAAGAACGAGGCAGGTGTCTTCAAAGGTCTTCAGAGAAAGACAAGTTATCTGTCTGTCCATGTCCATCTTATCAAGCATCTCCATCAAGGCAGAGGGAATATCCCTCTAGAGATCATCAAATTAAAATATTGCTTGACCTTTGGGGCTTTTCACATCCTTTTGCAACAGTATTTTTGTATAGTCTCTCTTTGGTAGATAGAGAGTATAGCCTCTCTACACAAGTGGCCTGCCTGAAAAACCTCTTACTCTCTGTTGCTCTCTACTTTGAGACACTGTGAAACATCCAGGAATTACCAGTGGCAAGGGAAGAGGAAGGCATCTGTTTAGAGGAATGCAATTAAGTAAATCAACATGTGCACAAGGTATCAAAAAGCTGGCTTGCTTCACAAGCTGCTTATGATTTGTATCTTGTAAATTTAGGAAGAAAACTTTGTATTCTTTTGATTTTATTCAGCACCTTGTGTAATGGAGCCAGGAATCCTACGGGAACATCCATATGAGGTAAATGATGAAATCATGAACTTCAACTTTCACAGAAGCCTTCAGTTCACTTTTAACAGATTTCCACCGTCAGAAACATGCAGAAACTTTAAATAGAAAATAAACATGCTTTCTGGATGTTCTGCTATCAGCAGAAAAAAAAAGAAAAAAATAATCCTAAATGTAGAGGAATGACAGTCATTAGGTAGAATAAAGCTTTTCACAATGAAACTTGAAGAGGGCTCATCCAAGGGGGATGGTTATACAGTATATGGGAAATTGCACGTTTTGATACTTTGCTTTTGGTCTTGTAGCCAGACATTACTCATTTGACCCTGACGACATAGGCCTTTCAAGAGGCAGCTTGATTGTTTGTGCTTATTGCTGAGCAGGGGCRCTTCAGTAAGGTTTATGAAAAGGGAACTAATATAGTGGCTCATGCCTTTTGGATCACTTAATCAAATCTGTTCTTGCAAGCTATGAATGAAAAAGACAGGCAGCTCCAGGCTTATGAAGAAGATGAATACATTTTGCCATGACACAGCAACCACTGACATTTTTCTCCTGCATTTATCAATAGGGAAATCGCACAAATTCTTGTTGTCAGTTTTATTAAACCAACTAACAAAGAAGGTCATTTGTTAGCAATGCAGATGAGCTCTGAAACACTTGACATCTTTCTCCAGCTATTGTAATATTGTGCATTTGTGCAGGAAGTTTCCTCCTGAAGAATTTTGTATGTATTAAAACATGACACTTGCTCTCAGTAGTGCTGACCAGATGTTATTGGGCAAAGAGAAAAGCAAGTGATGCCTTTGTTCCAATGAGCTTTTTGTATAAAGACATTATATGTGTGTTTGATGAATATAATGGTACAAGGTCACACCTCTACCATTAATTAAGTACTTCCAGCTCCATCACGGTAGAGCACAGGAATTCAGTCTGCACCTAGCTAGCAAGTAACCAGGGCTGTCACCAGTCCCTCTGGCCTTGGCTTTCTCCACTTCCTCTGGCTTACTGGCTTCCCAGATTAGGGAAGCAAGAGAGCAATCTCATTCTCTCAGCCCTGCTCTCTTCTGTCTGACTCCAAGACTAACTGGTCTGACCAAGACCCTTTGCTATTCTCCACCCTTATTCTCTCAACTACATACCATGAAGCATCATTAACAAAAAATGATTGTGTAAATTGTTGTAAAATTGTGTAAAAAGTTGTGTAAATCTTCAGCAAAATAGTGGACGACACCTGAGACTAACAGCAAAAGAAGGAGTAGAGGGACATTTGTAGGTGTTACCAAACTCTGAGCTTGGTGCTTCCCTTTCTCAGGGAAGGTTTGGATCCTTCAGGAGGGTCCTTAGAGGAGCATGAGGACTTCACTGGGATGCCTGAGAGAGCAGGGCTTGTGGGTTGTCCTCCAGCCAGCAGGCCAGGGAGGGCGGAGGCATTAGGTATATTCCAAAGCAGAAAAGGGCTAGGGACCAGAAAAAGACCCACAGAGCTCCTCAGGGAAAACTAGTGAAGGGCTCTTGTCAGCAGGCGTGAGGTGGTCGTGAGACCAGCTGAAAATGAAGAAAGTTTTCAGATGGTAAAAAATGGCAGAACAAGGTAGATTTGAGCTGCTGTATTGGGCCTGGGACTAATGGCTGGGAGGACAGTCATAGCCACCATTCAGAGCATAAGAACATCTACAAAATGCAGATGTGAAAAGAGATGACTTAGTATTTACAACACACCAAATGTACTTACCCTGAAGAATTGCTTCCTAAAAATCTCTCAGCAGTTTACAAGCATGCACATGCAATACTTTGTTAGAGTTATGAGAAATATTGCACCTAAGCAGAATCACAGTGGAAACTCATACCTACCCTAACTTGCCTTTGCCCAGAACACCTCAGTTGCCATTTCCAATATCTCAGAAAGTGCTATAAGACTATCATGGCTTTGTGGCAAGAGTGTTGTCTTGACGAGTCATCTTTCCAAAAGCAGAAAGGACCTGGCCAGCATGCTAGGAGATCAGAGTGCGAACCCAGGAAAAGCAAGGTGAGTTTACAAGGTGACGTTCAGCTCTGACACCTGTGGTCAGCTTCAGAGGGGATTTACCCACCCACTTACAAAATCATTTGCATTTGACTTCTGGCATAATTTGTTAGGCAACCAATGTCAGTGAAAACCCAACAAGATATCATGAGGAGAGGCATCTGAGTACTGGAAATGGGGGTAGATTTTCTGAATCAGGAAAGATAAAACATCTTCATTTGAATCACTTTAATCATTGAACCTTGACAGATATTTTGAGAAAAGGACCAATTGCATGCTGACAGGTTTTCTTTGTGACTTCTTTTTCAAAGCTGATACATCAAAGATGTGTGGAATTGTCTTACACCGAGTTTCTTGTATTCTTTTTTGTTCCATAGGCAACATCCTTTGGAAATGTCGCTCTTGACAATGACTCACAGCAAGGAATTGTATAGTTAAGGATGTAATTGTGCTCTCTGGAAAGGTTACGGGGAACAGAAAGAAAGATAACACTTCTCTTTTGCATAGAATGTCTTTTTTTAACAATCTACTATCTATAACGAAAAGTCGCTAATAAAAATAGCAAAAATGGTCCCAGAGACAGTAGTGCTTACCTTTTAGGTTAATCAAAACAGGAATGCTCCCTAGTGAGCTAGATATAGCAGAGGTGTGCATAGGATTTTGTCAGTTATTTGTAGAATTGACAGGCTCATATACTCAAAGATGACCTCATTACACAGATGTCTTGGGGTTATGAAAAGAGGGAGATTGCATGCTAAAAACAACATAACACATCAGGACTGCTTTTTTTACTGGGCACTGTTCACAACAATATATTCTCAAAGCTGCTGCTTCTCGCAAGGTTTGCAAAAACCCTTCATTTGAGATACACAATTTGTGAAGCATTTGGGATCCAGAATCAAATCATCTACCTGTTCTCATGACRGTTACCATCTATATCTGTACCTGGCAAGACACAGTTGTCTCTCCATTTACCATCCATCTCTGAACACTGTGTGGGAGTATAACAAATGAAAGACTTGACACAAACTGCTGTGGTTTTTTTCTGGCAACTCGGAGGATGGGAGTTTTATTGTGGAGATGTGCAAAATTTTCAAGAGCAAGTAATTATCGCAGCTGCCTCAATTCTTTATGGCCTATGTGCGACATTCCGTACAGCTGTGATGGGAACATTTTGCTTTGGAAGTCAGCCCCTCCAAAGAGGATGTTCACAGGTAGGAAACCTAGCCTATGCAATGGAAATAGCTAATGAATGGCAACTGCTGCTGTCCTGAATGCTTGTCTGTACTTAGGCAAAGGAAGAGATGACCAGTTGTAGCAGTAACAAAGAACTGTTTTTAAGGAATAGTTAGGGGAGAAAGAGTTTAAGAATAAGCTAAACCATATCTGGTCTGAATTCAGCACTGACCATGCTTTGAGGAGGAGGTTGGACTAGATACCTCCTGCAGTACCTTCCAGTCTGTGTCATCCTGTGATCCTGTGTACAGTTCCTAGAGATATCTCTGCTCAACTCACATGGCAGCAAGGACCAGGATGGAGGAAGTTAACCTCAAATCAGCTCAGAGCARCAACTCTTTCCAGGCACAGGGCTTGCAAGTTTCCACACTTCTCCTGTGCTAATGGAGAGTTGGGGATAAATGGATGAGGACTAATTGAGCCAGGCTAGAGAGAGGACCTGGAGCTCTCAGCACTTGGAGCATATCTCCAAGGGTTAGGTTAACTTACAGCATGAGTCCCCTGACTGACAAAAGGGTCAAGGGAGAGGAGACTGCTCTAGGCAATCCTTCAAACTCTGATAGAGTAATTGACATCTACTTCTAGGTTTCCCCTCTGAAACAGAAGTGTTTTGTCTTAATATGACCCTCTCCGCAGTACTGAATTCCGAAAAGACGGGTGATTCATATGTCAGTAAGAACCAGTGTTGCAAATCCTTCAGCTTTTAAAAGAGAAAAATAATAGAGATACCTTTATTCTCATTATGTGAACACAAACTATCATGGACAAAAAGATGATCCCATAAAATTAGTATGGCTTCACTTCTGCCTTCACACTGCTCTTGTACTTCAAGCCCCATTATATTTGTTTAAGATCTATCCACTGGAGAGTAAATATGTGCTTTAAATGAGATGGAAATTAAACTAATGATTCTAAAATAACAAAGTAGCTCCTGAATTGGTTTYGAGCAATCTGAAATGGATGAACACCTTTGTGAATGCTGCTGGTGAGGAGCCCTTCAAAATGAAATAAATGAAAACAGATTATCTTGTCYGGCTCCCAAATGCCACAGGTGGCCTGAGGGAAGCTCTTGTAATCTTTTCTTGGAAATATTTCTGCAGAGATCTTTTCGAGTGGCCAGAATGGTTTAAAAAAAAATCAAACGTTGAATGGTTTCTCTTATTTTACCAAATCTGTTTTTGCATCTGGGCTATGAGAGGTGGATGCACCGTGCTCTGCCATGCTAGAAAATGCATAAAGGACACATAAGCAGGTTTCAGGAAGGAATGGAAATCAAACATCTGAGACTAAGGCCTTAAAGAAAGCTCCTGAAGCCACCAATACAGGCATAGATAACCATAGGATGATACCTTTGCTTGTGTCAAACACATTAAATACGGTAGAAAGGGAGGGAGCTAATTTATGGACCAACGGGCACCATGCTTTCTAGGCAGCCCCAATTAACAATATTGCAACCCATAAGAAGCAAAGATCTTTCAGAACACATTAAATCTTTGAACTAGCTTGGGGATTAGTAGAACAGAGGACCTTCTTGATGTGTATAGCCTATTGCCTTTTCCAGTGTTTCCCAAGCTAAAGAATCACAGGAAAGTTCAAAGGAAAGATTTAAAATACTTAATAAAATCTTCTGTAATGTCATTAAAATGTATGCATGTTAGTTATTAAAATATTTTTCCTTAAGAAGAAAACCAGGGAAACCACACTATGCTGACTAATCGCCAGCAGCAGCTCTAGAGCAGGGAAGAAGTGGTTACATCTGCAACTGCTTTTCCTACCTCATCCTGATCAACTGAGTTACTGCCAGCAATTAAAAATGGAAGTGGCATCTGAGGAAGGGAGATTATCTCAAGAGGACAGCTGCCAAGAAAGGTGTTAAGCTTGCAAAAAGTTTGAGGAATACTAGTTYAGATTATGAAACTCACTTGGATGCATGCCATGAAGTAGCAGTGGATGCATCAGCCAATATCCCTTGTCACTGTAGACAACAGACAGAAAGATGGAAAAGGACTTAGGTTTTGTATTATCTTAGGCATCTTTTTSTCTGTTCTTTTTCTGGATTATCATTAGATTTATGTCCATTTTTATTGTGGGTTGTCTAGACAGTCCAATCTGCCCTTGAATTTGGTCTGGTGGTAGAGTTCACTGGTTGCTAACAAAATGACATCCCATGAGGAGACTCTTTTCTGATATCTTCTTCCAGCTTCTTTTTGAAAAGAATATTCATTCTGGAATGAATATCTTCAAGTCCAGTATATGTCTGCTTTATCCAGCAGTGGTAGTGACACGTCCCAATCTGTTGGTRACATCAAGGGACAACTTTGGTGCTTCGCCCTCTGCTTGCCTGGGAAACTCAGAAGCAGTTATTTCTTCATAGTCACAAAGCTCCGGTTTAAATAAACTTCCCACAGTAAGGAGTTTACTCTCCCTTTCAATAGCAAGTCTATGAACACCTCCCACTTTTCCCAAACTCTCACTGATCTGAGAGGAGCGTTGCTATTACAGCCTGGCATCCTTTCCCAGTGTCCCTTGGTGTGGTTGTCAGTGAGTTTCCCAATCGTTTCCTGACTATAATTCCCAACATGTTACCAACATGATGGTTAAAGCCAGTTATTTCTTTACTAGAGAGGAATGAAAAGTACTGATAAAGCACTGTACCTTTTTTTCTTAGAACTTACAATGTTCCTTAAGTAACCTTAAAAAGATGCATTAGAAATAGTTCGAAATAACTTGAAATTTCTAAAGCAGTCAAACCATGAAAGCTGCATTGTAGAGCAACAATTTCAAAAAGAAAACAGTCAATTTGTAAGGGCTGAAGCATAAGGATCTTGTGGACTTTTCCACTCCATCCTTAAACAGGGTCAAATCTTCAAATCTGGCTGTAACAATATCTGTCTTTTTTTCTTTTTCCCAAAAGACACACTGTAAACTCAATCCATTTCCTCCTTTTCTCTTAAGCAATGTTTCAGAGCAAGCTGTAGAATGATACAGCTTTATAGAGCAGCAATTTCAGTAAGAACTCTTAAAATAGATGGAAACCATGAGCTCTTTCCACTTACCATTTCCATATTTGGAGAGTTCAAGAGGCCTGCTGTAAAATACAAAGAAAACAATAATTCTGCAGGATTTAGCCTCAAGCAGTCATGGTGACTGCAAAAAGGAAAGAGTGACAAATTTCAGTGATGTGAGTAAATACACAGTGTTTTTATCAAAAACAAAATCCCTGTAAATAGTTTTAGTGGAAAAAAGCTTTCAGATGTGGATGGGTCCAAAAAACCAAAGACAGACACGCACAGTCACACATTGATCTATCTGTAGCCATAAGAACACAGACGAAGCTGACACAAAATAAATAAACCCAGAAACTGTTTTCAGGGTGCACTTCATATCCTCAAGCACCTACTGCTGCCCTCAGAGAGAGGCGGGGAACCTGCAGCAGCTCTTAAGTTTTGTGATAAAAAGCTCATCTCTACACATACAAAGGAACACAGAGGCACAAGAGCAGGAGGGGGAACCCAAATAACACCCTAGGCCGGCTCTTCCCAGGCCTGTCCCAGGGGAACATCAGCCCCAGGCGCAGGGTGGGGGGACACCCGTTACCATGAGTCAATGGGAGAGGCTCTTCGGACCACCCTGCACACTGAGGGAGTTACTGCCTACAGGTGTGGGACTTGCTGTGGGATGCAGGGGACGAGCATTTTGGGATTGCATCAGACTTATTATGGGATGTTTCGGGGAGGAAACAAAGCAAAGGCAGGGAAAGGGAGGGATCAGGGTGGTTTGGTGAGGAGCAAGCATGGAAAAATAGAAGGATAAGGGGATAAAAGGAGCTGGTCATGTGTAGGAAGGTTGCTAGTCAGCACACTTGTCTGGCCGTGCCCTGTGCCTGATCAGTGCAGTCGGTCCTGTCTTCTCTTTAAGCTCCATTTCTAACTATTTTCCCAAGTGAGGGGCTCTTCCATGTCTGCCTGAGTGTGTGTGGAGGCCTAAGTGCCAGCAGCTGGAGTCAGACCACAGGCCATAGGGGCTGCGTGTCTGGGGTGCCAGCAACTGGAGCAAGTGAGGGTGCATACATCAGCTGTGATCACTAGCAAATATCAAGCTGGACTAGCCGGCAAGTAGTTAAGTGTCCAGGAGCCAGATATAGCGTGTGTGTGTGTCTCTAGCGGTGGGACCACAGGGGAGCTGGCTACCGGAGGAACCAGGGAGTCCCAGCCAGCTGCTGGGGTCAAGTGAGACGTGTGTGTGTGTGTGTGAGTGCGCGTGTGTGTGTGTGTGTGTGTGTGTGTGTGAGCAGGGTGACCGGAGATCCAGCTACTGGATATATATATTTCCCACTAACAGGCCTTCATCCTGATCAGCCAGAGAAGGGAACAAGGTGAGGCCATCAGTGCTGCTTGTTTGAGTGCTGCATGTGTCTCCACGCTGATCTGTGTGGCCAGCCCTGTATATATGTATATATACGTTGTATAAGTGTGTTTGTGTGCATGCCTATGGGGAACATGTGCTCAGCCTCACTCCTGGTTGGACCCGGGGGCTCAGAGCTGCAGCACCTCTSTCTCACCCCCAACAGCAACGTCCTGGGGAAGTGCTGGCCCCGTTGGCTGCAGGTTCAGTCGCTGCCCTGATCACTGCAGCGTCTGAGCGCAATTAAACAAAGCAACTGCTCCCGTCACTCGTGATTCATTGTCTCCCCAGGCAGGGAGCTGTGCGCACAGCGGAGCAGTTTTGTTCTGGGGCCACGGGGGTTAATATATGTGCATGTCGCTACACATTTGCTAGAAAAAGCAGGTGGAAGAAGTGTGGCTTGTGCTCAGTGAAGAAGAGCAAGACTGCAAAATCAGGTCCTCACGAACTAGCAGTAACTAAACAAAGGTAGCCCTGTGCAGGCTGCCATTTTACCCCTTCTGTTTATCTGTGTCCTGCTAGTCTTTAATCATATAATTTTATGGCTGGTTCCCCCCCACCCCGGCAGATAACACCCTCTTTCATTCACTGTATGTCCTGGATGGTGCTCAGCTCATGAGCAGCAAGTCAGCATGATGCTCTCTTCTTGTTGTGCAGTATTTGTCCCTTGATTTACAGCAGGGTATTCAAACCCTGCTCTCACCACCAAAACATTTGTATGGGCTCATCATTATCATACTCATCTGTATGGGCTCATCATCACTATATTCAGTCCGTGAAGGTCCTGTGTGCCAAGTGAACATTGTCCCATTTCAGAGCTGGGAAGAGAAGCACCAAGACAAGATGCTGAGGCATGCTTGCTAATTCTGAGTCCCTAGTTTTGGACACCCAGAGTAGGATCTTTGAGTAGTTAAATAGCACTTCACATGCACAGCCCCAAAAAATTATTGCTCCCACTGACCAAAGTTTCAGTTCTTAGCATGCAGGCTCTGAGTCACAGTTCAGCTATCCAGAAAATAAGGAACATGTGAACAGCAAGATGCTCGACTGAAAAACATCCATGTGTTGTGTCTGCGGCAGAGGCAGGGCACGGATCCAGCTCTCCAAGGAAGCAGTGCTGCTGTTCCTGTGCACTCCCTGCTTTGCCCGTTGCATACTTGCCAACTTCTCCCACACTGACACTGAAGTGCAGTTTACAGTCCTGCTTTTATGGGCTTTTCAGAAAGCATTGCAGAGAATTCTTCAAGCTTTTATACATGAACTCCTGGAAAATAGGTATATATCATTCCCAGTTAACCTTCAAAGAATGCAAATATACAGTTCCCTGGTGAAATAACAGTTTAATACACAGATAAAACATAAATGGGGAAACACCTCTAATAATATTTGGAAAACGTGTGAATAATTGGGAATAAATCTGCCAGGTTTCCTCATCTAACATGTGCCCCAACTGCTGTTACACAAATAGATGCAAGATTTCAGCATAACACCTATTTTTCTTTACTTTGGCAGACAAACATAAGCATCCCTCTCTCTTTAAGTGGTGTCTGCTCAGTCCTTATAGTGTGACCATGTCCCCTGGACTGTTTAGAGTTTGAAAAGATGTTAACCTCCATGCTGAAAACACCTTGAAAGCCTCCCAGCAAATGGACCTTTGGCACCTCTGTGTCCAGCAATCTTTTGGCACTTGAGTTAATTGTGTTATTCAAAGAAGTCCCAGCCCTCGCAGCTGACCTGCTCCCCAGGCCTCTGCCCATCAGCTGCCAAGTTTGCAGGGTTGTTTTTATCTTGCATGTATAACCTTGCCCCTTACCCAGTCTGCCATGGGTTGGCCCAGCTCTCAAGAGGTGACCTGCCAGGTGAGTTATTTGCATTTGATTTTCTCCATCACTTCCTAAACAGAGCCAGAGTAAGGTCAGTGTCTGGCCATTGCTGATGGCTCCACCTGCACTGCCCCACTCAGCAACCTGTGTCTCTCTCAAGACATGAACTATTCAAACCAAAATACTCACCTTTCCCCAGTCACATCTCCAGTTTGGGGCCAAACGAAAAGGAGTGTTGCAAGTGGTTGCACTTGTCCAAAAATCCAAAATTTTAGCCTTGCTTTGGCAATGGCGGGATAATGGTGACTTTGCCTGGACCCTGATGTAATTTTAAGTTGTGCGGTTATCCTGGGTTTTCTGTGCTGTACGTAGATCACTTGTTTGTTCATCTGTTCGTGTGAATAATACATGAGCGAAAGGCACTTGAGCTCCTTGTGCCATAATGAAAATATGTCCATTATAGCCTGCTGATGGATTTTTCCATTTTGGCCTGGCAACCCAAACAAACAAGGCAAACATTACCAAAGCAAAGCCAGAGCTTATCAGCTGGCACGTCTTCATTGCCTGCCTCTCTGAAACAGTGCTGACATTTATGATTATTGCTGCAAGTCTCTCTCAAAGCCCTTATCCAGTGTTACTCTGTAGACTCTTGAATGCTTTCAGTGATGCTTTATTATTCACAGAATTAATCACTAAATAGCATCCTCAAATGCCATTGTATGAACTTTGCATCTAAAAGCATCTATTTATTCAGCCCAACAGCACACTCAAGTACATAACACAGCCTCTCTTCCTGTGTTTGCAATAAAAGAGACACAGGAGAGCTTCTCTGAGCTGTCAGCCCTGGATTTCCATGGCTTCAAAAACCTGCCATAGAGTCCTAATGTGAAAGCAGGGAATTGTATAATTCATGACCACGAGCTGTCGCCACTTGGAATTTTCTCCTGAGGACACTAGTGAGACAACACTGCAAAATGCAATGCAGTTACTGTTACAAGGGCCTCATCTCTGGGCTTGATCCAGAAGGCGCTAAGTTCCCTCCCCTCCCACTGAACCTGTTTCAAAGAATGAGCACATGGAAACTGAAGGTGCTCAGCTCCTTGCATGAGCCACACAGCAAGTTGTAAACTAAACCTGGTCTTATYCTCCTTTTGTGTTGTCATTGTGTTATGTGTCACTGTTTTAAAGGCATGGTGGTGCAAATGCTTTCAATCACAAGGTTTTGAGAAGCCCTGGGTTTTACATCAGTATTTCATTAGCTATGTCCATCCTATCTTTTAATGGCAAATTTTGTGTTTGTGTAAGTAGTGCTCAAAGTGGGCCAGTATATGGCCATATGCTGTACCACCACTTTCTTGTATTACCCACAACCAATTGCACCTTTTCTGGCAAACAGCCTTGCCAGGAGATGAGGCTGCTGCTCTCCACTCAGAGGGAGCTCAGTACTAGAGGGAAGACAAGAGTTGCTTTGTACACACAAGCCATGTGAGCTTGAGCAGACAGTAAAAGCCGTGAGAGCTGCAAATACAGGAGAACCTCCCAGGTCCTGCTGCCTTCTGATCTCAGCAGGAATCAGCACTGGGGTCAATACCTCCAACCAGCTATCAGCAGTATCCCACTTCTGTGCAAGGATCTGGTTTACTGGCAAGCAAGGCAACAGCTCCTGTTCAGCCCACAACAGCTCCTGAACCAAAGTCCCAGTTTGGGGACACAGTACTCAGTACCATACTCCATGGCTTAGTAGTCCCGTCTCTATCCCTGTAGGACTGAGAAGCCCTCACTTTTTGGGGAAACACATCCTGATGGATGGAGGTGCTGAGGCAGAGTCTGGGTTTGGTTGAGAACACAGGACTGGGGAGCTCTCCTGAAGGCATTTCCTTACTTGTTGGGTCTGTCTCCTGCTGCTACAGGTCTCCCTCCATCGCTTGAAATCTCTTTATACTTGTGAAATTATCATAATGTACCCTTTTGAGATGGCCTTTTCCATGGGGAAATGGCCGAGCTCCGGTAGATTTTTCTAATTATTGTTGTCTGTCATTATTAGCAAAAATGAGAAAAGGTAAACAAAGGTTCAAGCATTTTCAGGTTAAAGAGGACTTAGAAACCAGCTCTCCTATTTCCTAGACAAGAGCTCACACCATTGCAGTTATTATGCAATGTTTGTGTTCTATCATTTCTCTCACCCTCTCTTCTAAAGAGAGGAGAAGGTCACAACTTAGGCACTTCTATTGAGGGAGTAGATATAAATCCCAGCTTCACAGAGGTGGCTGTCCCAGGGTAGCAGGTAGAGAGTTATTTCAGAAGTACCCTTGGTTCTTTCTCATCTCCCCACTTAGTTTGATGAAGGATGCTAATCCCATCCTGAGGCATCCAGCTCTCCCTCCCTCACTGGGTAGATGTAACTTACCCTTGAAAACTCCCCTCCTGGAGCCAGCAGCTGTGTTCTGAGCACTGTAGCACTGGAACATCATGCTACCAAAGTCTGGTTTTTTGCACCTTTCCTCAAACAGCCACAGGAACAGAATTTTACTTTTGCTGCAAAAGATGCTCCCCAGGCTTCTGGCTTGAAGCATGTTGGCAAGGTCTAGAGAGCTTCATGCTACAGGGATGCCAGTACAGAGGATAAGAACTCATGAAGTATCCGAGAAATAGAAGAGAATCTGCTTCAAAAGGAAAAAAAGAAGGTGATCTGGAAGATAACCTCTGGCTCTCCTGGATGGTTGAGTCCTTGTTCATAAAAAAAAAAACTCATGCACATTTTAGACATTGTTTCCAACTGTGAGAAAAAGAATATTATAAATGTAAGGACTTTGCTGAAAGTGAGTGAGGGGCAGGTGGGAGAATAAGGAAGGAAGAAAGGAAGAAAAAGATGAAGAGTTTGAGGTGAACATGAGGTCTTCTTGCCCAGGATGCAGAAGGCTCCATGCACATGCACTCACATGGATATGCATTGCAGCCAGAAGCTCTTCTCCAGCTCTGGCAAAGCTGATATCTGATGTAGCCTCTCTCCTAAAACCATCCAACTCTGCTGGACTGTCCACAGCAACTTTGCACTTCTCCACAGACACAAATGGCCTGAAATCTGGGTTCTCTGGCCCCCGTGGAGGAAGTAGACTGAAGACAGAAGATCAATATTGTAAGAGCCCCTCTTTGGCAAGCAGCTTGAACAGGGCATAGGGAAGGGGCTTTGCCATGCCCAGGGATCTTTGAGTGCCATCACCATTCCTCAGCTCCACTGATACCAGGTGTAGCTTTCCAGAAGGGAAGCAAGTGCAGGAGATGAAAAATTTCTCCTTCTTCTCCAGCCTCACTAATCACAGATGCTGGGGATCTTTCCCCATGGCCACCTCTTCCCCAAGCATGCTCAGCTTCTTCCAGCATGCTAATCTGGAAAGTTTGGATCTGCAGCTCTGCTTGAAAATTCTTCTGTTTTAATAATAAGACATCTGAATATTTCTAGCACTATTAAATGAGTGATATTTTTTCCTGCTGTCTAACCTTCTAGACAGTATCCAGAAATACTCAGACAAATGGATGAGTGTTCATACATAGAAAAATCTCAAGTCTCACAGGGAGATGTAGCAATTCTGAAGAGTTTTGATGGGTAATTTTCCACACAGACTGATCTGTCTTCAATTCCCTGAGTTCTTCTTCCTCTGAGCAGAGGCATTTAGAAAGAAAAACACATTGCTAGCTTGATTGCACCTCTGCACATTGTACAAAGCAGGGCATTGATTTTGAACAATGATGTGAAACTCAGTGCTGTCATCCAGCAGCAGCTTTTCCTTGAAGTTCTACTAATTCCTAGATCAACAAAAATCTTTAATAAAAATATCAGAGAGGAAGAACCTAATATGCTCATTTGCACTCTTTCCCATGTGCTGTGTTGCCTCCCCTACTATAGCCGCACATTTCCTAACGATTCCTTCCTTATGAAGTCCTTCTTAATAATGCTGCCTCTGTTCATTGGCTTCAGATGTCATTAATTTATTTCCTTTCTCCAAAAGAAKTTACATTCCCTCTGCCTCTTTTGAAGACCCACATTGAATTATTGTGCTCATAATTTCAGTTGGTGTTAGCTCTTTCAGACCATAATCCATGGCCTCCTTGGAATGGAAGAGCCATAGCTCTTTAAATCATCATATTGGTCGGCTGTTGCTTGGCTGCTYTTAAAGAGAAAATCAACTTGGAAGAACATACAGCCATGCAGTCCAACCCTCATACCATTTAGCATCTCATTGTATTATTCATAAATAATCACCTCCTGCAGTGTAGTCTGAAGCCAGAAGCAGATAACTCTTAGATCTATCACAGTGATGCCTGAAGTATAGCAGAAAGCCTTCATCACCAAAACCCTTAGAAGAACCTTTTAGAGGTGAACTTGCATGTTGTTGATGGAAGCTGATGGTGGGGAGAATAGTGGGAGTTCTAAGAAATGAGTGATACAGGAACAGTGATGAATTAAAATTAATTTATTTAACCATACAAGAATTTGACCTAAGGTTTTTGCTTACTTTTTCTTTCCCAGAAACTAGAGATTTCTCATTTCTGTTATTAACTGTGGATCTTCTAGTACTTGAGCGAAAATTACATTGACTTTATATAGAGGGCCCCACAAGCTCTGTGTGACAAAGGTTTCTGTGAAACTCTAGAAGAGCAGGTTAGAAAACCTCCAGTAACACTAAGCACATTAAAAATGGAGTTTTTACTGAATAAAACATGTAATGAATAAGGCAGTCAGCACAGTATTCCTTTTGTTATTAATCTGATGATAAATTTAATTAACTCAATACTGTCCTAAATTTTAATTTTTCATGTGCTGCAGAATCTCAGGATAGAAATGCCAAAGGGCATTACAGAAGTTTTAAAGAAATCACTGGGTATTGCTGCAGGTGAATAGGAGACAGCTGGGGTTCTTGGGGATTGTATGACATGGGTGCCTATGTAGCAGATTGAAGTATGAAATTTGGTCTCCTGGATATTCCAAAATAACCAGCAATTAAACAACGCACAAGACTGTCACTGAAAACAATCCGAATTTCTTTCTTCCAGGTGCTGAGGTAGGCTGAGGTACATTGGGACAACACACAGGGTCCCACGACCTTCTGCCTCAGGCAGGTCACTGACTGAGACATATGTCATTGGAGTCAGATAATAATTATTTTTCCACTGAAAATTTACATTTCTGAGCCCAGTTTGGTGGCTGATTGATCGTAAAGTCTGTAAACCTGACAGATGCCAGCAGGCAGCATGAATGGCATTTTTAATGAGGAGAATCTCCAAAAGAAACCATGGTCTAGCAGCAAGGACCATCATTAATAAAATGGTCTCCTTCTAGTTGCTTAAATATGAGTGCCCCTCTGATGTGTTCTCTGAGCTTACAGCGATGCAGTGACCTTACAGGTTTTATTTCCTGGATGATTTGGCCACAGGTCTGTAATCATAATCCTATAGCTGGCTCTGGAGTCTTTGTGTACCTATGTCAAGCTGCTGCAGATCTGCTGGGGGAAGATTTTCACTCTTTCTCCAGGCAGTGAGATGCACCCCAGGCAGAAACATCCAGGAAATTATCTTTTATCTATATATTTCTTGGCAGTGCTCCAAGTATAGTGGGCTAGAACCAGTTTACCCTTACACAAAGGGCTAGAGCCTGACTGTCTTGAATCAAAGGAGGTCAGAGGTGGTCCAAGGGCTGTCAGTCATGGACAAAGGCACCAAGGACAGGAGAGACCAAGGTAAACACAGAGTAACTCTGTCTAGCCACAGCTAGTTATTGAATATTTCAGTAAATCCGAATGCATAAAATATATTTCTGTGCATCACACAATGTTTTTCCTGGATTTTCTCTTGCATGAATGAGAAGCATTGTCTGTCTGGCTATATCGCAGATCCACTTTCTAGCAAACTTTCCCCATTTCCTCAAAGTTTTCATTGGTAAATTAAGCAGCTGTGCTGCTGGCCAGCTGCCAAGCAGTTCTTTCCATTTGCAACTACAAAACAGGATCTTTCTAAATAGGAGGTGTCACTGACAGCAGAGAAAAGACTTTCGTCTGGAAAAGAGTACAGTCAGTTCTTCAGGGAACCAGCCCTTTTGCCCTGGTTTTCCACACCAGCAGAGCACAATTCCACTATCTTAGAGCACATCTGCCTTGGTGGGTTTTGATTCCCAGCTTTCATCCTTCCAACATCAAAACAAAGATGTCTGATCCTGGTCTGCAGTCAGATGGTGGGCCCCTGTCACCAAGGTCCTCTGGAGAGTGCAGTTGCATTGAGAAGGAGAAGAGCCACCACAGCCTCCCCTGTTCCCCTCTGTCATGGTATATCCCTCAAAGACTGGGCTGGCTTGGCAAGAAGTTATTTAGCCCCAGCCTGGGGATTACTTCCATAAGGCAAATGATTACCAACATGCCTGGTCTCAACTAGGAACTAGTGATAAACCACTTGCATTAATTCCACTTATATAATTGTATCAGATTATGATTGACAGAGAGCGCAGCTAACAGAGGCAGCGAACAGATGCAGCAGTTTGCACAGCAGTGTCTGGGCTCTGCTTAGAACTTTTGAGGACCTTGTTGGAAGTTGTGAGGGTTTTCTGGGGACCCCCAAGGAACTAGAAGGTGATTGCTGCGACCAGGAAAGGGGAGCTAGGCAAGGACAACTACAGGAGGCCTTAACTTCTCCTGGGAGAAGCTCTAGCCAGGTGTAGCTGCTGCTAACAAGCTATCTTGGTTGCCCCTGGCCAGAGGGAGTTGGGGCCTTTGATCCAGGTGGCCCTTGATTAGGACAGGTCAAGCACCCTGTGAGTCAGTGCTAGGAAGAGGCCTGTATAAGAGCCAGGTCTAGAGCGCAGCAAACAGAGGCGGTGGTTTGTGCAGCAGTTTGTGCAGCAGGGCACAAGAAGGCACCTTCATTTCCAATCCCAGCAGTGTATGCTTCCTCAAGTATGGTCATGACATGCTGCAGAGCACATTTTCCAGTAGCTGTTGGAGTCGCTGCATCAGCTGTGTCAGAGGCTGGGACCCAGACCGACCCTCTGACAGCAGATGCAGCTCTCCAGGTCTCAGGCTGCAGGGAGTGCTTGGGGCCTCTCCGGGAGGCCTGGGCTGGCAGYCAGCTCTCCTGCAGGAGGTGTGCTGCTGTTGACGAGCTGTGTCGTCAGGTAAGGGAGTTACAGGAGGAGGTCAGAAGGCTGCGCAGCATCCGAGAAGCTGAGCAAGAGATAGACAGGGTATTCTCGGAGACTGTGCAGCTTTGGGAGTCCCAACCCCCCACAGCAGTGGAGTTGCCAGAGGGCTCTGTGCCGTGTGAAACGGTACATCATAACACTGTAGAAGAAGGCTGGAAACTGGTCACTGCTCGTAGGAGAAGAAATGCTCCTACTCCTCCTGAAGACCTGAAGCTAAAGAACAGGTTTAGTGCCCTCCAGGATGAGGAGGAGATGGGCATGGCTGCAAGGGAAGTACCTGGGACAACAGACCCTGTGCCCTGCCGGAACGCCCGGAAGAAGCGGCGGGTGATTGTTGTGGGGGACTCCCTGCTGCAGGGGACGGAGGCACCTATCTGCCGACCTGACCTCAAGTCTAGAGAGGTTTGTGGCCTGCCRGGGGCTCGTGTGAGAGATGTCATGGAAAGACTGCCAAGGCTCGTCCATGCTTCAGACTGTTACCCACTGCTGCTCTTCCATGTGGGCGCCAATGACACCAAGGGCAAACTGGAGACCATCAAGCAGGATTTCAGAGCTCTGGGGATGGTGGTCAAGGGTCTGGGAGCCCAGGTCATCTTCTCCTCAATCCTGCCAGTGAGGGGGATGGATGAGAGGAGGAGGA
>NW_020451235.1:218902-250085 GCF_003343035.1 Apteryx rowi | reverse complement strand
CAGACCCTGCAAGGATTGTTCTCCTTTGGAAAAAGTTCTGCGTTACCGCAGTTGCGATCCATTACTTTGATTAGAGGGTATCCAAAATGGGACCCAGTGGATCTACCRGTTCCCCCCRCTGYAGTGCAAGTGAAGCAATACAGAATTCCTGGTGGGGAACAGGAGATTCAGGAAACTGTAGATGCTTTATTGCATACCCAAATAATATGCCCTGCCCTGTCGGCTTTCAGTAGTCCTATTTGGCCTGTTTGGAAGCCTGATGGCTCATGGCATATGACTGTGGATTATAGGGAGCTAAATAAAGTCGCCCCACCATTAGCAGCTGTAGTACCTGACATGGTAACTCTGCTGGAAGGCATAGGGAAACATCTGCAAGAATGAAAAGCTGTCATTGATTTGGCAAATGCATTCTTCTCTATCGCTATATCCCCGCAATCGCAAGATCAATTTGCATTTACATGGAATAATAAGCAATATGCGTTTCAAGTCCTTCCTCAGGGCTATAAACATAGCCCCACTATTTGCCACCAGATGATCTCAGCTGATCTTCACCCCCCCCCCCCTGCTTACAGAGTGTACCATCCATCACTATAATGGGAACTTCTGAAGAACAAGTCTGTGAGCAGTTATCATTGCTGGTACAGACCCTACAGAAGCGAGGGTGGGCTGTAAACCCTAAGAAGGTACAGGGGCCGGACATCAGTGTGCAATTCTTAGGGATAGTCTGGAGGGGGCAGACGAAARCTATCCCTGAGAAAGTGCGCAATACCATTCAACAGTAACCTGTTCCCACTACTGCGAGAAAACTACAAGCTTTTGGGGGCCTTTTGGGGTTCTGGAGGACCTTTATATCCCACTTAGCATATTGAATGCGGCCGCTACAGCATTTGACCAAAAAAAGTAGCCAGTGGCAGTGGACTAAAGAACAGCAGCAAGCCTTCGACCTGTGCAAGGAAGTGGTGGTCCAACATTCCGAACTATTCACTCCATATGAGGGATGACCTTTCAAGCTGGAGGTAATGATCATGGGGGATACGGTGTCTTGGGGGTTGTGGCAGCAGTGTGCCCACGCAAGGCGGGAACCTATAGGTTTCTGGTCCCGGTCCCTGCAAGGGGCCACAGCAAATTATACACCTCTGGAAAAACAGCTCTTGGCCATGGTGTGGGCTTTGCAGGATACCGAATAAGTTACAGGACATGACCCGGTGACTGTACACACCCCCTATCCCTGTTCAGGCATGGGTGATGGACGGATGATACCATCAGGGCCCATGTGGGAAGGCCCAAGCTGCAACTCAGTGGAAATGGAAAACATGAGTACCCCGCATGCAACCTTGTTAGGGGAAGTACGTTTTGAGCACATGCCTCTATTGTCAGAGCCAGAGGGGCTGCCCCCCCTTGCTCCCCCAGTAGAGCCATCGCCTGTCCAAGAGGCCCCTCCTTTTGAAATGTTATCTCCTGAGCAACGAGAGTGGGCCTGGTTTTCTGACAGCAGTGCAGTGTATTCCTGGGCAGGAGAGCGAGTGCAGCTCTCTGTAGTGTATAATCCTGCCACGGATGCTATCTGTTTTGCCTCAGGAATGGGATACTCAAGTCAGTGGGCTGAATTAAAGGCCACCACTATAGCTCTCAATGAGGGAGATGCACGCTACCTCTATACGGATAGCTGGGTAGTATACAAGGATCTGTGAACCTGGTTGCCAACATGGGCCGCTGCACAGTGGAAGATACATGATAAGGAGCTCTGGGGGAGCCCCTTGTGGGAAAGGAGTGGGACATTGTGCAAACTAAAGCTGTGTCTGTGCGACATGTTGACGCCCATCAGAAGCAGGAGACCCGCGAAACTCAGCATAATACAGCAGTCGACCAGATGGCAACTCCCTCAGAGTTAAAGCAAGCTTGGCAAGCGCATGAACGATCAGGGCATGGTGGCCCCATCACAGCTCAGGCTTGGGATCTATCACAAGGCCGTCCCATGTTAGCCCTACATTGGTATAAGACAGCCCATGCTAACTGTCCCGTTTGTATGAAGATAACAAAAGTGCCTTTCACCAGCACCTATGGTTGCATGAAGCAAGGCGAACAACCCTTCGCAACCTGGCAAGCAGATCATGTAGGCCCATTACCCCCTCACAGGGACGAAAGTATATATTGACTGCTGCAGACACTTACACAGGCCTTATGTATGCATATCCTACCTCCCACGTGAATCAGTCCTCTACTGTACGGGGCTTAGAGCAACTCATGTATACTTACGGTATACCAAAAGAAATACAGAGTGACCAAGGTACCCACTTTGCAGGCACAAGAATGGGCAAAGGACTTGGGGATCACCCGGGTCTTGCATGTACCATACCACCCTCAAGCTAATGGATTAACAGAGAGAATGAATGGCCTGCCAAAAGAACAGATTCGAAAACTTACCACCACGCAAACCTTAATGGGGTGGATGAGCATGCTCCCACAAGCGCTGTTCATGCTTAACAACAGGCGTGTTGGAATGCTTACTCCCTATGAGCGAGCACAAGCCAAACTGACTCTAACAACCCCTGCTTGGATATCCGTAATGGAGGGGGGGGAACTGCCCCCCGCATGCTCACCTCCGGTGAGGTAGAATTCTGTACATCTGAGCAACTCAAAGAACAAAGGGTTATAAGCTTACATTTAAGACTTGACTGCCCTCCATAGTGTGCATGGCTGTTTACACCTTTGATACCTGTCCAAATAGCCCCACTCTTATTGACCTCTTCTCAAGATTTATCTTTCCAGGTAGCCGTATCCACGCCGGTGAATGTCTCACAGGGAGCACCGATACTGTGAGGAATTCTGATCCACAGTGCCGGAGTGCCTCAAGTTCAGCAAACACCCTCAACACACTCTTTAGCCAGTGTGTGGATACTAACTCCTCAAAAGGAAAAGCAGCCTGGCACTGTTCTAGCAGATGGTCCAGGAGCCACTGCTCTAGTTCTTCCTGATGGTGATACTATGCTTTTCTATCTTCCCATCAACAGGTTATCACGCTGGCATCTGTAAGGTGCTGTTGTGATGTTGCCTGTTGTTGACCATGACAGATGCCTTTAATCTACAAGACCATCCAGCTTCCCATGTAAATACATGGGTTTGGCTCACACAAAGCTCAGCTAACCTCTCTGCTTTCTGTATTGCAGGAGGATGATCAGCAGATGATGTCTTAACTACGTGTTACATAGGTGTACCAGCTCTAGTCGTGGTACTACAGAGTTATATACAAAAAAAAAAGTATTTCTGTCACTTCCATGAATTTATACAATTTGGGTGTTGTTTCCCGAAAGATGACACCTTGGACTTACTCTTTTTTATAGCTAACATATTTAAAGCATATATTTGCTTTTGCTTTGTAAATGCTAGCTCTGTTCTGCGATATGTAAGCAATACACAGTTAATTTGTAATGACACTATAAATATTGCTTATGCCTCTGCTCACATTATACTACCCTTAGGTTGGTTCCTTCTGTGTGTCACTACAGCATATACATATGTGCTGGCCAGCGCCACAGGTGGCCCATGCACTGTAGATTGTGTTACTTTAAGCATCCTTCCCTTTATGACGGAGGAGCGAAGGACCCTGTGGCATATCCTAGATGCCATTTGTAACCTCCATGTAAGTTTATTTTCTCATGCGGAAGCCCTAGGCCTATTGCTAAGCCTAGTTGGGATCCTGGGGGTGGTGGTGCGTAATTGCAAACAGTTAGAGCATGCTGTCTGTGCTTTAGCTCAAGGCTTAAATTGGACATCTAGAGTCATTGCCTCTTTAAATAAAGAGTTGGGAGCAGTACAGCAAGAAACACTGCAAAACCATCTAGTGATCGACTGTCTCCTACTGTAATATAACCACAGATGTCCTTACTTCACCGGGAGCAGCACCAGGATGTGCTGCTTTACCGTCACTGAGGAATCAGCATCTACTGAGACTGATATCAGCCACTTACAGAACATTATCCAACATACCTGGCTGAATGGCGGAGATGCCTGGCTGGCTAATTGGTTTGGCTCCCTAAGGGGATGACCGGGCCACCTCATACAAGGAGAACTCTTGTTTATCTTTCGCATTATATTATGTTATGTTTTGATTTCATTACTTTGTAAATTCCCTTGCCCTCATACCCCATGCCCTTCTGAAGACTGGAATGGCCTGTAACTAGCTTTCCATCGCGGGGGGTGGAGTGCATGGGAAAGTGCGGAAGAATGTCGAGGAGATAGGCGATGGAAGCTAGCCAGACCGTTCCGTGGGAAAAGGAGCATCAACAGGGCATGGTGACCCATAGCCATGTAGCTGGGCCTGTGCCAGTGTGGTGCTGCACCTGGGCTTTGACTCGAGATTAGCAATGAGCTCAACGTGCCCACTGCGCATATGTGTAGTACACAAAAACCACGTATAGTGCCCCCCGGCGTTCCTCGCCATGGACTGACGCTCAGTGGTGTCAGGGACTCTCTCGCTCCTTTATCGATAGGGAAATTGCCGGGGAAGCCCCGCTCAGACGCAGAGGTAATAAACGCTCAGCATCGACCTTAGTGTGCCTTGTGGTTGTGCATCTGTTCCTGCCGGGAGTCCAGGCGTCGCTCCCGCCAGACCCTTACAGATGGCCATCCTGAATGCCTGTACGAGCAAGAGTGGAAGGGCTCAGTTATAATATTGTCAGAGGAGTAATTCAAAGAAGGCAAGGAAAAGCAGGTCAGATGAGGCACATAAAGGTACAAATCTGTAGCTTTTGGCAGTTCATAGCTCAGTAAAGCGAACCCTTATCATACAGCCATATGATTWGCCCTTACCCTTCCTAGAGACAGTCAGGTTTGAGGTTAACAGTCACGAGCTTTTCAGACTTTCATTCTGACATGGGAACGTAAACCCTTTTTTTGTGTAAGAAATGATATGTTTCTTTTAGCACCAGAGCCACGTGCATTGCTCTCTGCAGACACAGAGAGTTTCAGCATCAGTCTGAAGTACATGCTCTTCAAGTGATAAACAAATCTCTTACTATAGGTGAGAGGAATAACACTGAGGAGGCTTTTATGCAATAATTCCCTACTCAGTCATTACAGGTAGTGTAGAAATATGTTTAAGAGCATTTAAATTTAAACAGGATGGGAGTCTTCTAAGTAAGCAAAACATGATTGCAGTAAGTAATAGGGTTCACATATAAGGCAGACTAGAAGTGATTGACTGACTGGTTAATTAACAGGGACATAAGGCAATACCAGGAGTTGCCAGGAAGTTCATGCTGCAAGAGATGAGGAAACATACATGATTTTGAACTGTGTTGAGGTGACAGAAGTGGACATATGGTAAAATGGTCACGATGAGAAAAAAAAAATCTAAAACAAAATGTTGGAACATATTAGTGGGAGGGTATTAAAGTGAAGAGGTAAGAAGGACATCTGGATGATCATCACCAAACTTTTACCCCAGAGTTGAACAGTGCCCTATCACCAAACCGTAGGAGCATTGCTTAGCTGAAAGCTGAATGCAAGATGAAGAAGATAGCTATGAACATACAGGAGAAGAAAGAAAAAGAGAAATAAGGCTTGCCAATGCTTAGGTTAAAGCCATTGGCTTTAAATTCTTCTTTCCCTTTACACTGCAAGTTGCCTTGGAATGGGTGAGCAGCTTTTTCAGCCTTTCCGTTTCAATTCAGTGAGTGCAACCAACAGATGCAGCAGCTGGCACAGCAGTTTGTGCAGCAGGACTCACAGAAGGGGACCAGAAACTCTGCTGAGGGCAGTGTACACATGCTCAGTAATGGTGGTGATGCAGCACAGGGCATGGTCTCCAGCAACCACTGGAGCAACTACCCTTGGCATATCAGAGGCCTCAGCCGAGACCTAGCTCCTGAAGGAGGATGTTGCTGTGCAGGTCTGGGGCTGCAGGCTGTGCCTGGGGCCTCTTGCTGAGACTGGGACAGGAGAGATGTTGTCCTTGCTTGCAGGAGGTGTGCACTGGTGGAGAATCTTTGTTGTCAAGTAAAGGAGCTGCAGGAGGGGACTGCACAATGTCAGAGCCAATGAGAAAGAGGTTGGCTGGATCTTCTCCCAGATCTGCAGCTTTGAGATCCTGAGTCCCCAGATGTGCTGAAAGAGGGGCAGACAAAGTCTGTGCTTACCGGCTAGGAAATGGAGACTGCCATGATGGTGAAGGCTGGGAGACTGTGACTTCTGATGCCAAGAAGATGGCTCCTGCTCCACCTGCAGATCTTAAACTACATAGCAGGTTTCATGCCCTGGCAGCAGATGAGAGRCTGTGAGCTTGGTCCAACAGATCAACCAAGCTGGTTGGACCTGAGCCCCGCAGCAGTGCCAGAAGGGAGCAGCGAGTGATAATAAAGGGACATGTCCCACCTGCTTACCTGACCTGATGTCTGAGGAGGGTTTGTTGTGTGTCAGGGGCTCAGATCCAGGAGACAYTGCAAAGAGACTGCTGAGGCTTGCTTGGTCCTTGGACTATCACTCCACACTGTTCTCCTCCGTGGGCTCCAATGACACTGCCAGGACAGACCATAAGCACATCAGGAGTGATTGCACAGGGATGAGGGCACAGGTAATGCCGTCTCAGTCCCTTCCTTGAGTGGTAAGGGCCTGAGGAGCAGTGGATGGATCCTGTGGGTTGACAAGTGTTTGCGCAGCTGGTGTCAGCACCAGGGATTTGGCTTTTATGACCATAGGACCCTCTGAAAGGACTACTAGAAAGAGCTGGAGGCCTCCTGACTAAGTGCAGCAAAAGCATCTTTGCCAACAGGTTGGCCAGCTTGGTGAGGAGAGCTTTCAATTAGGACAAATAGAGGAGGGAGATGACAAACCACAGCCAGGTGAGAAAGTGGTGCCTGGGCTGGCAAGTAGAAGATGCAGGCTGATGGGGACAAGAGGCTCTGAGAACAACAAAACAGGTTTGAAGGGGGCGCACCCCAAGTGTATGCCCACAGATAAGGAAATTCTGAAAGGATAGCATTTCTGGGGAAGCTCTCACAATTTTTCTGGAAAGTAAGCACAACTGGGTACAGCATGAGGAACAAACAGGAGGAATTAGAGGCGTGCACTATGTGCACTTGCAGGGCTACTATGATCTCACTGGGATCACAGAGATGGGATAGCTCACACAAGTGGAATGCTGCAGTGGATGGATAGAAGCTCTTTAGGAAGGACAGTCAGGGAAGGTGAGGAGAAGGAGTGGCCAATTATGTGAGAGAACAGTGGGAATGCATGGAGTTCTGCCTAGGGATGAATGAGAGGCCAGCTGAGAGCTAATAAGTCAGGATTAGAGGGCAGACCAACATGGGTGACACTGTCGTGGATGTCTGCTACAGGCTACCTGATCAGGAAGAAGTAGTAGATGGAGTCTTCTTCAGACAGCTGGAAGAAGCATCACATTCATAGATCCTGCCCACTCTCTATTTATTTGACTAATACATCTGAGTAGGATCAAAACTTAACTGTTTATAGCAGCATTAATTCTTACCATACATAGTTCCAAACTGTGCTTTAGAGCACAGACTCTTATGCTAGCACATTCTTTAGCAGAAGGGATGAGCTTCAACTCCTACTAGAAAGATATTAGCTCTTTGCGCAATCTATCCAGGGTGCAATAGCCAAATCTGTAAAGGGACTCGTATACAAGGGTCAGAATATTTGGGCTAGCCACAGGTCTCCAGCCAAAAACTAAAAGTGAATGCCATGTTTTGGTCTTGATACTGATCAGTTTTAGGCAGAGTGGTCTTGGCATACAGTCTACCTACAATACACAGTCATCACAGATGGTTTCTTGCAGCTTGCAGTAGATCAGAGGTCATAATAGAATGTAACATTCACTGTGGCCCTCAGAGCAAGAAACTGTTCAATAGCACAAAACCTGTATCTAAAGCCAAATCAGTGGTGTGGTCAGGAAGCAAAAGCAATCAAGAAAGTCGTAAAGACAGAAAAAGAACACAAAAAGAGCTGAAGACCGTCTAGACATGCTCCTCAGCAACATGCTCTAGGGGGACCCTGTTTGAGCAGAGGGATTGGACTAGATGATCTCCAGAGGTCCCTTCCAACCATAATCATTTTGTGATTCTGTGATTCTATGACTCAAGACTGTGAAGAAAATTGCCATGGGTGGACAGTCTAGGGCTGGCTATTTAGAAGCTGATTCTAGAATACGGAAAAGAATCTGGAAACATGGCTAAAAATGCAGTACACCAAAAGAAGGAAGGGGAAGCAGATTCAGAGCTTGATTCACAAATACAGCCAAGAGATACATGAGCAAACAGTAACATTGCCTCAGAATCTTATATATATATGAGTTGAGTGGGACAGATTTTCCCTACCCGGTCAAGCTTATCAGGTTTCTCATTACCAGAAGATCTGGTTGTTGCTGGCTTCAGAAACTGATGATAATCAAGGATCTGGCTGCTGCCCAGCTTTCAATGCTTTGATTTTAGTGAACCTGTCTTGCATGGATCTGAGCAGGCTGGTTTGAGGTACATCAAGAACCCAGACCAGGTGTGACTGCACAAGATGAAGTGCGTAAACACTGTGAAATTCCTGGAAGGAAAATTCTAGCTAGGAGTACTTTTATCATCTCTGGTTTCTCCTAAAGTCACCCCAAAACTAGTGCTATCTGATACCGAACACCCTACAGGAACTGAACTGCTCAGCTCCTTTGTCAGAAACAATAGCTGCTGACTGGCTGAATCAGTTCTCATGGCAGTGGGCTAATACAGTAGCTCTGCATGCTCATATTATGCAAAGGAATGGTGTTGATTCTGTTGATATGCTGTTATTGTGGTTCTGGGCAGTTGTAACCCTTATTTTTCTTCCCATATTTGACCATTTGAAAGAGGAAAGAAAAAAAATCTTTAAAATTTAAAAACTCTTCCTGGGCAATGAAATGCAGTCTGTGGTAATACCACAACATGGAAAAAAAAGAGTTTGTTCTTCATTGGAAAATGCTACCAAAGCCACTCTACAGAACTGAAAAGGGTCACAAATTATCTTTAGCCAGTCAAGATTAAAATGATTTAACACTGCTGCAAAAACTTATTTCCCATTAACAGTCAAACATCATTACTGTTCCTTAATTCAGCCATTTCATCCATGGCTGAGTTGCAGATAGAGTTCTAAGAACACATCAAGTGTGCCTGATTATTCCAGTCCTTTTCAAAGGGTGTGAAGGAAGCAATTGTTCCCCCTTTCCATTCCCTGATAACCAAGCAATGGAAAAGACAGAATCCTTGTACTCAAGGCTCAGGAGTCTTCCTTACTGGGGTAATACTTGTCATGTGGAAAGAATTTGTGTGTGAATAGGCTTGCTGGGCRTACTAGTGCTCTTTTCCACTTGCTCTTCTGCAGGGTGAGACAAATGAAATTCCAATGCTGTCTCTTTGTGTGCCATTGAGATGCAGGCTCTGTAGATTTGGAAAGAGGCAAAAGCACTTAGTAAGATCCAGGATACCCCAAGAGTGTACTAGCCCAAAGGAGGCCCCCTTCAAAATGCAGAAAAAGCCAAAAGAGACCATGACAACAAAAGACACAATCTGGAAAGAAATTAAAGGGCCTCCTCCCTTTACTTCCATGTGAGTTCCCCCAAAAAAACATTGAATACATCTAGGATCCCTAAATGAGTATCACATATCTCCTTCCATGTGTTAGCCACAAGGTTCAACACAGGTCATTGAAACTATAGGGTTGACTGTGCAGACATCTGAAGAGAAGGATGAGATGTGGCCAACTGCAGCATGCATAGTATGCTACATACATGTATACAGGTGCATGGCTTAGGAGAGTAAGATTTGTATTGAATTGTAATCAGCCCCCATAGCTATACTAATTAAATAATGAGCTACCAAAGTTGTTTTTTTATCCAGTTCCAGTATCAGCAAAAAGTATCTCTATGGCTCAGCATATGAGAGGAAAAAACAGTCAGATCCCAAATCTTTAGCATTATTTGTAGTTATAAGTGGGACCTGGAATCATCACTGTAATTTCAGCCAGCCTGCTTTCATACAGGCATTGTGGAGTATCCTTTTACCTGCTTCTTGTCTCATAGCACATAAACAGCAGCTTTATGACAGCTTAACCTTTTGCCAATCAACACGACAGGGCAGCTCATGGCCTTTTCCCACACAGGGCACCCCTGCAGCCCCTTGCAGCTGAAATCCTCCCACTTATTCCCAATACTTTGGACTATTATCTCTCTAATTTGGGCCCTCTGAAGTCTAACACTGACAGAACTAATCAAGGCAGACATGCTACCTGTGTAGCAGGAGGTAGTGCAGTTTTCTGTGTGATCTGGACAATGCAGTGTTATATTAAAAGTGAGAACTATTCCTGGTAGCTGTTTGACTCAAGTTACTAATTTGCAACCAGATTTTTTACACACCTTAAACTTCTTGGAGGAATCTATGGATTTGGATAATGGCATCCTTTTGAAAAGCTCAGCCAGCTTTCATAATTGCTATAGCAGCTGAGGAGCTGCTTAGCCTACTACTTCCCCAAATTCACATGTCTTAGAGACCAAATTTTGCCTACCCTCAATTGTGGGGTGAAGGAATTCCTACCCCACAAGCTTGTTGTTAGTGTTTAATGGTACGGAGTTGGGGACAAGGGATTTCACACACATTTAGGAAGATCCCCACTTATAGTATTTTACTGCTGTGATGGACCAATATTCTTCTAACATTTTTCTTCTTGTAGTTTTTTTTAAAATAAATTTATTGCCCAGTTCTTCCCACATGCATGTGCTTGTCTTGACTCACTCAGGATACTTCAGAAGCAAAACTACACACTTGCTAAAGTGTTTGCAGGAGTTGAGCCTGTCATTTTCTGTGCTCTTGACTGAATTAGGCTTTCTTCCCACCATTTACATGATAAAGGCAAACAGCATTTCTTGGCAGGAGGAAACTGAGGCATAGGTTGATGATGTGACTTACCAAGCTCATACAACAGTGAAACATAGGTGCCATATATAAGCTGAGTCATTTGACTCAACTTAGTCCCTTCCTTTAGCCTAGCCTTTCTCCTAGTTTTATGACTACATGTCATCTTCAGATAACTTAGAGGTAGAAACATAGGCCGAGCTAGTCTGATTTTGCTACCATGGTGATCAGCTTAGAGGTACGTTACCAGCAGGTTGGATGATTGATGGGCTCCAAATGCCACCACTAAGCCAGAACAACACACTGTTTGTAGGATCTTCTTTTAGTATGCTGATTTTTTTGCTGCCGGGAAAATCTAACACAGGAGCCATTAATGAAAGACGACTTGTCAGTGAAATCTGTTTACGGAGGAAATCAGCCCTGCTTCTCAGGCTACATGTATCAGCTTAGAAATTTATTGTATTGCCATCTAGTTTGAGAAGGATAAGTGCAATGCAGTTGTTGATTAGGATTTGGGGGTTTTATCCTTGAACAGTTTGTCAAAAAATAAACAGTATTTGTCTCCTCATGTTTAATTCTACTTAAAAATCAAGCAAGTAGGCAGATAAATTAAGCATAGTATTAACATGGTTATTATGGTGGGGTTTGGGGGGGGGAGTGTGCAGCTTAATTCCTGGGCTCGACTTGGCACCCTTACTAATGTGTGTCACTGAAACTATTTTAAGCATAAGAGCTACTAGACTGAATGGTTAGTGTATTTCTCAAATATTTTGCTAAGGGAAATTCTGAGTCCAGGCTGAAAGAAATGGCGGCTTTTTTTTTATCAGCATGGCACAAAGTACACATGTGTTCAGTTAACCGAGCACTCATCTGTTGATGTGAGCAAGCATCTGCTCACTTTTACAACTTGAGTCCAGGAGACCCAAAAAGACTAAGGGTCTATGGATGAAATGCAGTCCAGTGCCAAAGGCCAGCACAAAGCTCTCAGCTAACTTCGGACTCATCTTCAAACTGAAGAGCTCTTCCCCTGCCTGGCCTGAATTCTGCTACATTGGCTGACTTACTTTCCCTCATAAATATGTATGTCACTGCATAGGAAACAATTTGTTGTATAATTTGTCTAAAATAATAGCACGACTCAGCCAGGGTCTATTAACCCCCCAAATTTACCATGCAGCTATGTTCACTGAGTGCCCAGCCATTTTGCTGTATTATAGCGCTATCTACATGAAGGTGTTGTGCTCAACAACCTGCTTCCCTCAGTGGCTGAGAGCTACAGCATCTCTTAGAAGGCAAACTCTTGCTGTGAACAGCAGCTACATCTATGAGTGGTGCCAGCTGATAGAAGCCACCTATTTCAAGGCAGAGAGTAACAAGTGCTTAACACTGAACAAAAAAAGTGTCCTCATTTGCAGAGCTGACTGGCCTGGCAAGATTTTGTAGTGCTCTAGAAGGACTCCATGATTCTGCTGATACAATATAAATGGCAAATTTTTGAATGGCCTATTTTCTGTTTTTTAGTTCAGCTGCTTGAAYGTGCTATCATTTTGCTTATAGCAGGAGAGGGGCTTGATTTGCTCTTTACGTAATGAGATGTCAGYCTTCCCTCCTCACTACTGCTACTCCTTGTGCCATTAGAAATTGTATAGTGTATGGCTTTTAGGGATGAGAGTAATGTGTGGCTTTCACTCTGCTACTAATGGTGCTAGAATGGCTCTACTTAAAAAGCACATGCATCAGGTATGAAATTTACCTTCAGATTAAAAGTCAATTTACCTGAATTGCCCTAAATAGCTGTGATATGTTAAATACAATCTAAGGGTTAAAATCACCAGGTCCATCTGCTGTATGTTAGATTTTTTTTTTTAATCAGGATGATAAAAAAAAACAAAAACAAACAAACAAAAAAATCCTGTTGAGTTTGCTTCACTTTTCTTTTATGTTGGTTTCCAGCACTGTGAAGAGCATTATGGAAAGGAAAAGGGAGGCTGAATTCTGCTCTGTCACCATGCTGTGCAGCAGCAGATAGTAACACATCATCCCAGTTACAGTGGAAATGACACAGCTGAGAGACTTCCCCAGTGTAACAGGGAGGGAGTGATGTAACAGCCAAATCTTACTTCTCCCCTGCTGCTTCGCTCCTGGGCTGTCCCAGAAGATGCCTCCCATTAACTGCTAAGCTTTTATTTCAAGGAGTCAGGCTGGGGAAAAAAAGAAAGAGTCATGAAGCAAAGTTGGAAGGGTAAAGACAGGAAGAACTTATTGTAGCTCTAACTTCACTGCCATAAAACGCCATAAAATGTCTCTCTTTGCCTAGAGAGGGAAATTGGCAATGGTAGACTAAAGGATTTTACTGTGACATTGCTGTAACCACAGAATCACCGGATCACTAAGTTTGGAAGGGACCTCTGGAAACTGCCTAGTCCTACCACCCTTCTCAGAGCAGGGTCGCCTAGAGAAGGTTGCTCAGGACCATGTCAGTTGGATTTTGGTTATCACCAGGAATGGAGACTTCACAGCCTCTCTGGGCAACCTGTCCAGTATTCAACCACTCTCACAGTGAAAATGGGTTTTCTTATGTTTCGGTGGAATTTCCTGTGTTTCAGTTTGTGCCTATTGCTTCTTACCCTGTCACTGGGCACCACAGAGAAGCGTCTGGCTCCTTCTTTACTCTCTGCCATTAGGTATTTATATACAGTGATGTGACAGTGTGCTCCTTCCCTGCCCTGTTTCTTGGAGAAACAACAAATTATCTCCAGAATCCACTCCCCATATAACTCACCTGTCTGGCCAGCTTGGAAACTAGATGAGAGGTGGCATTTGACAATTGATTATCGGCACCTGAATGCTAATACAGCCCGGCTAACAGCTGCTCTACCAAATATTGCAGACTTAACAGCTACTTTGCAAGCAGCTGCACACCCATGGATGGTGGCGCTAGATGCAAAAGATATGTTCTTTATGGTTCCCTTGCAGGAAAAGGATAAAGAGAAGTTTGCTTTCACTTGAGAGGAAATACTGTATACCTTTAACAGACTCCCACAGAGGTATAAACATTCACCCATGTTTGCTTACGATGCACTTGCAGTCTCACTTTTACAGTCTCACTCCCTCAAGATGTGAAACTGTACCAATACATAGATGATATTCTGATTGGAGGAACTTCCCCTGAGAAGGTGAGGGAAGCGGCAGCAGTACGGCAAGCACTAAAAGAAGCAGAACTAGAGATTTCATCTGGAAAATGCCAGGGACAAGTAGGGAAGTAAAGTTTCTGGGTACTTGGTGGATGGCAGGTAGTTCAGTGATTCCTGCAGATACCTTAAGAAAAATTAAAGAGCTGCAAATGCCCCAATTGAGGAAGGAGTTACAACAATTAATGGGAACTTTAGGATATTGGAGCAAGCATGTACCTGGATTTTCTATCATTTCCTGTCCCTTATATTCATTTTCATTCCCAGGCAAACCCTAGGCATGGAAATTAGAATATAAAGAGGCGGTCAAAACTCTAAGTGAAGAATTAAAAACATATCAGTCCCTGGGACCAGTACACCCTTGTGACCCTGTTATAGCTGAATGGGGTTTCGTCAAACACGCTACTTACTGTAACCTGTTCCAAATGGGCCCCGATGGACCAAAGAGACCTTTATTATTTAGCTCAACTGCATTTAAAGAAACAGAACAATTATATTCTAAATGGGAAAAAGGACTTTTATCTTTAGTCCGAGCAGTTAAACAAGTTGAGAAAATACATCAGGGACAACCTGTGAAAACTAGAGGACCATTTAATTTACTAGAAGCAATCCTAAAGGGGACTGTTCCCCCAGAAGGAGTTGCACAAAAACCCACTATCAGAAAATGGTATGCCTACTAACAGGAGTTGCAGAAAATATGCAGTTAACTGAAGGACACACTAAAGGTTCCAAATTGCAGATGCCCGTAAACACAGACTCTTTAGTGTTACACTGAAGGCACTGCCCCTCACTGAGGGTACACCAACAGAAAACATTTGGTTTATGGATGCATCAGCAAAAAAGGGTAAACAGAAGATGGAAATATAAGGCCATTGCCTTAGATATTACCACTAGCAAAAAAAGTAATAGAAGAAGGTGAAGACAGTGCACGAGTAGGAGAAATAAGAACAGTTATTTTAGCAGCACAGAATGGAACAAAAGTCATATATGTAGACTCTTATGCTGTGTGGGTTGGTGCCACACAGTGGCTCTGTAAATGGGAAACCTTGAATTGGGAGATAAATTCCCAGTTTGGAGAAACCAAGATTGGTAATTACTAGTAGATATAGCCAGGAAAACACCTTTCAAGATGGGATGGGTAAAAGCTCATGCTAAGGATAACAACCAGCCACAAAGTAGATGAGTTAAATAAAATTAGGAAAATCACCTTAAATCCTGAGTGGTATCAGTTGGGAGAATGGTTACATTAAAACCTGGGTTACACAGGGAAGGAAGCACTTTGCTGCACAAAGTAAGGGCTGGCGCATAAACAGGAGAACTTGTGAAACTGTTCTTACAGAATGTCTTCATTATAGATTAAAATTACAAGCAGATCATCCTGCTAAAGCACCACCTCTACATATCAATGAAGGGAAAACTTTATGGTCTACATGGCAAATTGATTGTATCGGGCCATTCAAACCCTCTGCAGGATATCGATATATCCTCACGGGAGTGGAAGTAGTCAGCGGTTTGCTTATGGTGACTAAGCATCAGAAAGCTGATGGGCAAAATACAGTGCGAGGGCTATCGTTTTGGCTCTCAAATCTACCTACACCTGGTGTTATCCAAAGTGATAATGGCTCATATTGTTCATGTAAGGAAGTGCAAGATTGGGCAAAACAAGAAGGAATTCAATGGATATTTCGCACCCCATACTATCCTCGGTCAAATGGGACGGTAGAAAGAGCTAATATTTTATTGAAAAGGAGTCTCAAACCACACGAGGCTCAATAGGATACGCGACTTCCCAAAGTACCCCATCAATTAATCGATATGGGCCTACTGGAAGCCCCTAAGTCGAGCATTCTTTGTAAGAACTGACCTTATGGCTCCACCTACTGGGAAAAGAAAATATCTGACAACATTACAGTCAGGACAGCCTGTGATGGTCTATTTACAATCCAGTGGCACTGTGCCTATGACTTTAACTAAACCTCATGGCCCACTTGCCTGGGAAGCTACAGATAGTAGTGGTGCAAAACTCTTTTTAATGGGGTAACCTGTCTGGATGACCCCGTCAAGGCAAGTTTATTCTACTTTTTGTTTTGCAGCAACCAAAAAGATGAAAGGAAGATACATAAGTCCGCTACTGTTGAAAGCTTTGATGATGCTAATCAACAATCAACAAAGAAATCACAGATTGGCCTTGGTCCACGCTCATGTAAAATATACAGGAAGCATGGGATTAAGTTCTACCAAAGGCCTAAACTTGTCAACAGTGGTGATGTGTGGGGATGAGGTTTACTTGAGCAATGACTGGAGCTGGGATAGAACAAAGAGACTCCCTCAATTGCTGGGAAAGGTAGGACAAGAAATAAAAATAAGATGCAGAGTAATTAATGGATCCACTCACGAGTGGTAACTCAAATCTCTGTAACTGAAGTAAAAACAGGGACAAAGCAGAGGAAAAACTGTGCCATGGAAAAATTGGATTGTTGGAACAATTTTATATTAGTCCAGCCAGTTTTTTGTGGTCTGCCTCTGGGCCCATTGCAGTGTGGGGCTATCATTTAAATTCAAGATTAGCATTACTGAACTTAGTACAACAACATCCGCCCCAATTGTCATTGTTTCCCCATCATAAATACCTCTACTGTTAAAAAGGATAAGAAAACGCTAGCCCCACAGATTTCTGAAATTGGACAATATGCAATCAAAAATACAGGCCAACAATGAGTGTTATTTAATCCATCACAGTCTTTTAAACAAGTAGAACTAATAATGCAAATTAATATCTCTACAATCAAACTGACCTGTTCACCATTCCTAGGTTTGTCCTATGCAGGATGGTCAGCATGGTTGCATAAGTGAACCTTCACCTCCCCAGAACGAACAAGGAGAGATGTGACCGGTATCATAGGAACAGAATTAGGAGTTTTAAATAGTATAGGTGCCAAAATGCTCTTAAACAAACTAAGCACAACAAGTGATTTGCACAAATTAGAACATCCATTGCAGTCTTCTCTGTTAGCATTGGGAACCAACCAATAGCTCTTATCTGATATATTGCCTCAGTGGGAAAGAATTAATGAGAGAGCCCACCAATTAATTATAAATGCACTTGGTGTAGCTTAATATAATATTTCTCCAGCTCTTAGTTGTATCCAAGCTCAACTGTAGATGCAATCTATGGTAACAGCAATTATAAGAGAAGGTGAAGAGGGCATCTTACCAACTGAAATTTGAAAGGTAATTTGGGATAATGTAACTAAGTTTGAAAAGGAATTCCAATCTTGGTGGTATTTAGTCAATCAACAATAATGCTTCCATATACCCAGTCATTGCACTGGGATTAAATCACAATGGCTCTATACTGTATCCGTTAGAACATAGAGTATGGGCCCAGCGAAACGGAAGCAAGTGGCAAACTGTTGGCATTAATGCATGTGTTGTACGGGAACAACAAGGCTTTATCCGTGAAAGTAATACCATCAAAGTCCAAGACATTTGGCCTGACACTGAACAAAATGTCATTTTGAAATACATTCTGATGAAACCCCTGAAACTGTACTTGTATATCTTGGAAAAGTATGTGTTTGTATGAGAACCCTCTGTGATTCTATATTTGTAGGTAGCATACTATAGATACAAGCAATCATTCAAATATTTGTGTTTGTAATTTCACTGAAATCATGTGACTTCAATTATTGAGCTCCTGCTATGTCTTATCAATTGTTACAATCTAATTATACATTAAATCAAGACATTGCCTACCCCCATAGGAATGAATCTTACGATGGTAAAAAAACTGTTACCACTTGATGACCTGTGTAAACTGCTGAAACACACTTGAAACAATGGACAAAAAAAACTAATGATGGTTCATCATGATACGGAAGAAATACAGTGTTCTGAAAAGAGTGAAAAGGAGTGAAGAACATCACTGGTGGGAAACTCTTCTTGGATGGTCACTGACAGCAATGGGAATTTTTAATCTCGTGCTTCATCCAGTTATGATTTTACTAACTCTAACACTGTTATGTCCATCACTTATAATCTTGTTGTATATAAGGGCCTGGTACATGATGAAACAAATAACGTGTGTTCAACCACTCAAAACATGTAARTTAGTACACAATTAATAGCAATACTTTATGCTAAAACTGTTTACTTACCGGAGACTGTAAGCACATCAATTATCAATATACTATTTATGGCCCAGAGACAAGAGGTGACCCTACCACCACTCTGTGGAGGATAAGATGGATTGACTATAGCCACGAGGTGGAGTGTGCTCCTCTGCCCCCCGTGTGTTCTCCTGATCCCCCCACCACCCGACCTCTCCATAAACAGCACACAGGCAGGGGCTAATTAAGCATGCGCCAGCTGAGGCCCATCTAGTATGCAAATATGACTATGAGTCAGTTATCCCCCCCCCCATAAGTAGGGGGCAGCCCAGAGCCCACTGAGCTCTCCTGCATGGCAGYGGGCTGCACTGCAGAACCTTCTCTTGAGCAGGGAGGCCTCTCAAGGTTACGCCTCAAGACTGAGAGATCCCTTACCTGTGACAGATCCTCAGTAAATGCCTAACAGCATGCTGCACGTTTGCAAAACTTCGTGAAACTTTGCTAAGCTGCATCTCCGATTGATTGTGCACATAATCCTTTAGACATAAACCATTGACCAAGTCTGGGACTAAGACTGGATCCAGCCGCACCCAGACTCCCTGGAGAAGGAGTCTGGAAAGCAAGGGGGTCCATTCTGAACCTTGTGACTCAACGGGAGGGTCTCCTTGACACTTTCATTTGGCCCTGTCCTCCACACAGTAAATAACTGAGTGACCCTTGCCATTGACCCTTGTTAAATCACTGTCTTATTTACAATTGAACTTTGTTAAATCACTATCTTACCTCAATAAAATATATTGCTGCTTCTCTCTTACGAGTGAAGTGCATCACTCCTCACTCATCCGTGACAATTGATAAGCTGCCTCTAAACCTCAGTAATCCCAGCTCTCAGCTAGCCCTCATATGAGAAATGTGCCATTCCCTTCATCATTTTGTGGCCCTTCACTGGACTAGCTCCAGTATGTCCATGTCCTGCTGGGTGTCCAGCACTGGGCAAAGCACTGGATATAGCACTCCAGACGTGGCCTCACCAATGATAGGTAGAGGGGAAGGATTGTCCCCCTCAGCCTGCTGGCAATACTATTCCTCATGCAGCACAGAATATCATTAACCTTTGTTGTCACCAGGGTACATTGCTGGCTCATGTTCAGCTTGATGTCCATCAAGACCCCAGGTCATTTTCTGCAAAGCTACTTTCCAGCTGGTGGACAGCCAGCCTGTACTGGTGCCTGGGTTTATTCCTCCCAGGTGCAGGACTTGGCATTTCCCTTTCTTGAACTTCATGAGATTCCTCTCTGCCCATTTCTGCATCCTGTTGAGGTCTCTCTGAATAGAAGCACATCTGGGGGTCCTGGTGGACAACAAGTTGACCATGAGCCAACAATATGTCCTTGTGGCCAAGAAGGCCAATGGTATCCTGGGGTGCATCAGGGAGAGTGTTGCCAGCAGATCGAGGAGGTGATCCTCCCCCTCTGCTCAGCCCTAATGAGGCACAGAGTGTTGAGTTCAGTTCTGGGCTCCCTAGTACAAGAGAAACATAGAGCTACTGGAACGAGTCCAGCAAAGGGCCACTAAGATGATTAAGGGACTGGAGCACCTGTCATGTGAGAAAAGGCTGAGAGCTGGGACTGTTCAGTCTGGAGAAGGGAAGGCTGAGGGTGGATCTTATCAATATATATGAATATCTGAAGGGAGGGTGTAGAGAGGATGGGGCCAGACTCTTTTCTGTGGTGCCCAGTGATTGGATGGGAGGCAACAGGCACAAATTGAAACAAAGGAATTTCCATGCGAACATAAGGAAAACCTTTTTTTACTGTGAGGGTGACAGAGCACTGGAACAGGTTACCCAGAGAGGTTGTGGAGTCTCCATCCTTAAAGATATTCAGAAGCTGTCTGGACAGGGTCCTGGGCAACCTACTCTAGGTGATCCTGCTTGAACAGGGGAGTTGGACAAGAGGATCTTTAAAGGTCATTTCCAACCTCACCCATTCTGTGTTTCTGTGATTCTTTTTCATCTACTGTGTCAATATTCACCCAAGACCCTTCCTGCTATCCTTGTTATTAGGATTCCTTCACCCCGCCAAAGTCCTTGGCTTCCCTTAGCAGTAGTTTTCCAATTATTCCTTTGACCCTAGGATCTCTTATCTTCAGTTACACCCAGCCAGCTAATAAGAATGACACCCTAAGTCCAGAACCAAGTCCTCTCCTCCCAGGTGCTGCTTCTGCCTATCCTGAAGCCAGGCTTAAGCCCTAATGCTGTGCTGCAGGCTCCTGCTCCCCTCAAGCTCCACAGTTGTCTCATGTCCAGGCTCCTGGTTCCCCACCTCCCTGCAGTGTCACATGTTCCTTAATTCTCACTCAACCATGATGCAGTTCCATTTTCAAATCTCTGCTTCCTGTTTCCCTCCCTGTTCCTGTTTCCTCCCTGTTTAGGAACCAGCCAAAAGGACATATGGAACAGTCTAATGAGCTATAAGTCTATATACTGAAGATGGTTTCCATCTTCCTGTTAGGCTTCCATCTCCTTTTGTGGCAGATAAATTATAACCAAGGCTTTTTAGTTCTGTTTTTAAGAGATGAAACTATGCTTGGCACTAGTTTGGCACTATTTGTACCTCATGGCTTGGAGGTGTCCCATGAGGAACCAGCTGACAAACATGATGTAACCCATGAATTACACAAGAACAGGCATGCAAGAACCAACAGGCCAGTTCACCTAAAGAAAGGTTACTTGCTCAGCTAGTTTAATCCCACTGATGTCAATGAGAGGCTGGCCAGTTTTCATTAGCACAACCTTTGGTCCATTATTCCTGGTGTCATAGCAGGGTGAGGAGATCTGTTAGGCAGTTGCTTTGTTGGCACTGATTGATCTTGCTCATCTCTAACTCCTGTGAGCTTGACAGGAAATTTTATCCAGAATATCCACCATATGCATATGTCTTGCTTAAAAGAGTTAGATTCCAAATGATTTCACGACACTTACACAGTTATGTATCTTTTAATTGATGATACTTGAATTTTTTAGCTTCATCAACTAGAATTTATTTGAAAATTAATCTTCCACAATGTTCTTTTTTTTTAACTTTAAGGGTTAGCATTAGTCTCTCTTCACATACGGCTGAATCACCATTTAATTATACACAGAACTAAAAGAGTCTAAGACACATCTGACCACTAAAAAAAAATTAACATACTGAACAGTGCTGATACGTGAAGGAGGAAAAGGAATCAACCGCTTAATTGTTAGAAATATACATCTCCCTCAAAAATTACAAAAAGAAAAAAGTGTTCTGGGGGAAAGAGCCAGAGATAAACATATACACTACACTTCCACACCCACCTGTCCACCCAAACATATATGCACATGCACATATACACATGAATTAGATCAGACAAGTGAATACTTTTTTTTCCTCTGGGAAAATATTGTGTTATATATCTTTATTTCTTATAAATCTTTATTTATCTTATATCTGTGTTAAAGAAGAAAACTTACTAATACAGAAAAGAAACAACTGTTGCTCTAAAAGCTTCAACTTCATTTGGCTAGACCATGGAAAATGTTGCCTCTCTCTTTAGCATGAAATATACGAAGAATCAGATTTGATCATTTTGGATTTAAACCTTTATCACTACCAGGTTCTTGTTACTGATTTGGTTTGCTTTGCCCTTGGAACTAAAGACTTAAAAATGTCTTTAATTGCTTCCAACGTATAGGAAAAAAAGTCTGATCACTGATGACTTTATATTGGGTTCCCCAGTGCTATTCCCTTCTTAAAGCACCTAAAACACAGTATGTGATAGAAGCATATTTCTGTTTTATACGTAGTATATCCTATTTCACAGTGCTTGCAGGTACCTGCCCTCAGCTTCTACTCTTCTGCAGAGATAGTGAAAAAACAACTTGTGCTGATAGGTTTTTCAGAGAGCCTAGGTGCAATGTTTTCCTTTCTGGAGGCATAAAAGAGGTGGAAAAGCTACTCTTCATAACAACAGCTTCCTTGGAATGGGAAAGAGAAAGTTAAAAGGCACATGGTCAGCCCTGAGACCTTACTTCCAGAAAATGTAAGAAATCTGAAGAACAGGCAGGAAAAAGTAGAAAGAGAAAGGCTCCAGAATGTGTAATTTATTCAACTTAGAATACAAAGTGCTAAAAAACTCTTTTCCATGATTTTGGAAAGAAAGCAACTTGAGTCCTTGGATCTTTAGCTAGATTGCTCTGCCTGAGAGAAGGCTGGGAAGAAGACACAAGGAAGCCTGACACATAAGAACAAAGACCTGAGAGGCTAATGTTAATAGAGACATGAAAATACTACTACAGAGTAATATTCCACAAGGAACCTTTCTTTACACAGAGCCACAGGAATTTTCTCATGCAATCACTATGACAGTGCTTACCCCTTAGTCCTTATTGCAGGACTTTACTAGTTGTCTGTATGTCCCTTTAGAGTTATGCATTAATTGTTTTCTTCCTCTCTCCCTTTCATGATCTTAATGAATGCATTGGTCAAAGGACTTGAATACCTTGTAGGGTATAATTTTTGCTGCTTAGAGCTTGAGTTCTTGGAGAAAACTCAAGCCTTTAGAAGTACCCACCGTCTCTCAGATCCGATAGAAATCACCAATTTCACTGCTGTGTGTTAGTAAATCTAAACTTGGTTTGTTAGTCCCTAGAACTCCACCCTCCAGAAAAGCTCTGGGAGGTTATATTAAGATCTGTTTCATGTTATATATGTTACTGAAGTGTAGCGCTAACCTGCGTTCACACAAAGCAAAAGTTCATCACAAAATCTCATATTACAGAGACAAATCAATGAAAGTTATTAAATCTTTAATCACTGAAGGCAATTCTGGTATCACAGCAGCATTTCACATTCTGAAGTAAAGCTGGCTATGGTCTCAATCAGCTAAAATGAACCCACCTATATTACCTTGAATCCTAACATTAACAACATCTCTTAATTTTAAGATAAGTACCAGCCAAAAGATTTTTTTTTTAAGGCAATAAAAACAGGACCTGACTGAGGGCTAGAAAGGTGAGTAAGGAAATAAACAGAATCCCAGAACTATATGAAAAGATGTTAAAACACAAGCTAGAGGATGATTAGAAACATACATAATTGGTAAGATCAAGAAGAAAGTTTTCCTCAGTAGGATGAAATTGGTGTTTTTGCCTACTATCACATTTAAACTACAGTTCTGATTAAATATCCTGAGGAATCACATAAATCAGGACCTGTGATTAATAACCAGAATAAGATTCTGTCTACAGGTGGTCCTGAGGAAATTACTGATGAAGCTGGAATCCTTCAGAACTAGCTCCAATAGGACACTGCCCCTCTTACCTCTGTGGGAAGATGTAATATGACACTTATAATGTGTGTAATATCACACATTCCAGACATTGTTCTTGTTAGGATATCAAAGCACAAGAGAAGGAGAAATGGCCCATGGCATGAGCTGGTCTGACCACGGCTGAATACATCTGTACTAAATACAAGAATACTTGTTAAGAAATATTCTGCCAAAGGCCCAATCCTGTCATTAGGAGGTACCGTATTTCATCACCACCTAGTACACTTCAGTTTGACTTTTGGGTGCTACATGGCATTCCAAATAACAAATCCAGTTCCACAGATGTAAAATGCCCAGATGCCAGACTGCACGTAAGGAAAATGAAAGGGATGCCCATGAAGCCACTTCCCTATCTGCTATCCACAGGGTTTTGGCTTGATGCCTGTCACCACTCCAAAAGGGCTAACAAAAATAGCAAGATAAAGTGTTCAAAGAGAAAATATAAACTGGAGTACAACTCCACCTTCTTCCCACTGAAATAAGCAACCAAATGAGTATGTTGTGCACTTCTCTGTGACTAGTTCAGCTTTTGGTTGGAAGGGCTTTTCTGATTATACTCATAGGAGTTTTGGCTGGTCAAACACAAATTCCCTAAGGTTCCACTCATTACAGAGCCATGTATTGCAGATTACTAGCTCCTTTGCCTCATAAAGTGTGCCAGACTTGAAAATGAAACACAAGAATTTATTAAATTGAAAGACAGTTTTAGAAAAAGGAAAATATCACTCTACAGATAAGTTTTGCAAACACACTGAAATTATTGCAATCACAATAAAACTTAATCAAAGTAATTAAAAATGACTGGGTACAAATTCTGGTGCATCTTTGGATTGCGCTATAGTTAGACTCAAAATAGCATATAGGAAGTAGCTTAACAAAATGGAGAATAAATGATTTTAAAAATTCAATAGCACTGTATTGGCCACAGCTCCATCTCCAACAGTGCAAAGACCCAAGTTCTTTGGAGAACAATACAAGAAACCCTTTAAGAGGTAATTGCTGTTGTAATTCCAGGCAGTTAGCATCCATGTGTATCTCTTCAGCTTTCTTCCAAAGATATACACATTTCTGTTCTTCTTTAAAATGAGGCTACTAAGCTCAGCAGTATCTGTTGCAATGAATCCCACAAGTTAGTTATATTCTGCATAAGTGCCAGACTCCAAAACAAGGCATCTGTGTGTCTTCCAATCCTCAGAGCTAACCTGATGCAAAGAGCATTTAAGGAGGTAGGAACACCTCAATCCATTCCCTGAAAGCAAAGGATAATGCTACTTGCATAATTCTAAAGATGCAGAAAAGTCTCCACCTTAGCTACATCCAGTGTTCACAGACAAAAGCCCTTTGTCCCAGCAAGGATGCAATCACTACCATTTGCACTTTCGCGGACAAGTTCTATTTGAGGAAGCAGGCAAGCAAATAGAAATATACCACAACATGAACTTGAAGAGGTTTGTTGTTACTCTTTAGTGTCTGCTACATCTCTGTTTTACATGTTCCAATCACTGGATACTTCATTAGACTTGCTTCTGATACTGTCCCAGAAGAAGTAAACATGCCTAATTCAGCTGGGTGGGAAGGCAGCAGCAGGATTCAGCACTTCATCAGGAAACAGTGATCTTTCACAGTAACAAAACCATGCAAAATTCATTAAAAGGCACAGAATATATAGGTGTGTTCCAACTGATTCCCATTTATTCAGCTATATCTCTCTTGTGAGCCTCTCTTTGTACGTATTACTCTAAAACTTTTTTTTAGAAAGACTCTTATCAGAGTGTATTTGACATAGAAGACTGAATTTACTGCAGTTGACCCTTCCAAGCTGCCCACAAATGTGTTGGTTAAGTTGGACTGAGTACAGGAGAAAAAAAAAAAAAAATCTGTATTATTCCAGTGTGGAAAGCAGGCTATACTGCCGAACACTGTTTAGATGCAATGGAGGCCATCACTTTGGTCTTGCAGTCCTAACCCTTAAACTACTTATCTTCACCACTACTTATCTTCCTTTGAATTACCAAATTAAACCCCCTTTTTCCTGGAAATACAAAACTTTAAGCTGAATGAGAGGGATCCTTTTTCTGAGAGGGGCAGGTCACATCAAATTACGTAACAGATCAGTGCACTTTATATGGTATTTCAGGAGAATGCTGACTATAACTTTTTTTTCCTTCTGTAATGTAGAGATACTGAGCAGATTTTCTGTCAGTCACATTAGTAAGAATTCAAAGAAGAGCCATCAACATCGCAGAGCTAAATCTGGATTCCCACTAATGTAACTGAGATGAGAATCTGTCCCATTGTCAACCAATTATGAGTCACAATGAAGCACAAACTACCTGATCAGCTAGAGGACACAACTTTGTGCCTGGAAATACAAGGCTCTCTGGCATTTGGGAATGTTGACAAGGCATTGGGTGGCGTGGTGAGAAGTGGGGGCATGAAAGTCTCAAACTCTTCTGTGATTCCAGAGTGTCTTAATATTCCATCGTACTTGGAAACAATGCACATTACTGAGAAACAAAACAAAAAGAAAACAACACTGCAGCTAACAATACAGTTTCATTTCAAAATGACAAATCTGGAGGCCAGCCTAGGGACCTGAATTTCAGTAAAGATTTAGCAGCAGGGACATGATCTGCCATCATTCATGGCTAAAGAGGTTCTCATCCCTAATGGAGGAGCTAGAGCTAATATGAAGTTGATTCTTTTTTTTTTGCAGTAATCCATATCACTCAGATGAGGTTCATAGCAGCATATTCAGGGTTAATAACATTGACAGTGGTAGGAAGCATCTGTGAAAATAATTGGTTCTCAGCTTTCTTGCTTCTCAACTTTTCTCTACTTCCTTCTGAATTTTTCCTTTCATATGGTTTAACAAGGAGGTTCAGTTCACAAGGGCTGTCATGCCCTTAAGCTCTGCAGTAAGAAGGAAACTGGGTTTTTCTTTTCTTCAGTGGGTAGCTTTTTAGTGGCACATTCTGGTTGTCATCTCTTTCTGTAAAACAAGAAGAGGGAATTAAAAAGCAAAGGGCATTCATTGTAAAATGTGCAAACATGTCTTTACAATTACCATTTCTGCATCTCTGCAAACTCATGTAGCTTCATATGCCACCATGCTTCTGATCTTCTCTGCCATTTTCAAGGACAATGAACATAACTGGGAATTAGCATGCAGCATTTTGTCATTTTTGACAGCTTTAATACCTTACTAATTCCCTAGTCATGTCAGGTAAATGGTGTGGCATCCCACATAAAAGAAATAAATCACCTGCCAAAGCTCTGTGAGACAGGAAACCTTTTAACTTAATGTAAGAAAAGGGATTCCAAATGTTGCCATTGAACTTCTACCTAGGAGGAAACATGCAGATACAGTCCTTACCTAATTATTTCCACCTACATGTGAACAAACATGGTAAATCTTCTCTAAGGCTTTATCAGAACCACAGAGTTTGTTTCTAACATGGGGTCTTGGACCATTCACAAACTCCATTAGTATCACTAATTGGAGTTTGGGATCCGCTGTTGGATTCGATTTGGTTTGATGTGATTTAATTTACAGGCATTTCCATACAAACTGTCTGTTTTCTGTTTTATTTCCTTTTATAAAATGCTTCATCTTTGTCAGCAGAATTTTTGGAAAGACATATCAGGTGATCTGTTGCTTTCTGTCAGAATACAAATATGAAAATCTGATTCGCTCTGAACTAAGGTCAACTGTTCTGGGTAACAGAGCCTTTGTGGGGACAGAAGCATATTAAGGTCTTATAGCTCTCATCACTATCTCTGAACCCATATACAAGTTATTTCCTACGGATCTGAACTCAATGTCAAGGCAAAACACATATAAGCAAGCAGAGAAGGCCCAGATTCAATTTACATTCCAGCAACCATCCACATATATCGCACAAATATATGCCATTTGGGGTAAAAGTTGAAGGGCTGAAGTATTCAAGGGTTGTCACAGCTATGCAGGATGTCTTCTTTCCAGAAGATACAATGAAGGAAATATAGTCCCTTTACCTCTATTTTTCTAGTGTCTCCAGACCTCTATAGCATTTCCCCTGGATGATATACTCATATTTACCAAGTTAGTAGGAGTTTCTGAAATTCTTTTTAGCTTGCTTGAATAATTTTTATCAGCACACAGCTAACAGAGGCAGCAAACAGATGCAGCAGTTTGCGCAGCAGTTCATGCAGAAGGGTGCACGAAGGCACCTTCGTTTTTGATCCCTGTAGTGTACACTTCCTCTAGTATGGTCATGACATGTTGCAGAGCACATTCCCCAGTAGCCGCTGGAGTTGCTGCATCGGCTGTGTCAGAGGCTGGGACCCAGACCAACCCTCTGACAGTAGATGCAGCTCTACAGGTCTCAGGCTGCAGGGAGTGCTTGGAGCCTCCCTGGGAGGCCTGGGCTGGCAGTCAGCTCTCCTGCAGGAGGTGGGCTGTTGCTGATGGGTTATGTTGTCAGGTAAGGGAGTTGTGGTAGGAAGTCAGTAGGCTGTGTAGCATCCGAGAAGATGAGCAAGAGATAGACAGGGTATTCTTGGAGACTGTACAGATTCAGGCGTCTCAAGCCCCCACCGCAGTGGAGTTGCTGGAGAGCTCTGTGCCGTGTGACACGGTACATCATAACACTGTAGAAGGCAGCTGGAAGCTGGTCATTGCTCGTAGGAGGAGAAAGGCTCCTGCTCCTCCTGAGGACTTGCATTTGAAGAACAGGTTTAGTGCCCTCCAGGATGAGGAGGAGATGGGCAAGGCTGCAAGGGAAGTAACTGGGCTGACAGACCCTGTGCCTTGCTGGAACACCTGGAAGAAGTGGCGGGTGATAGTTGCGAGTGACTCCCTGATGCAGGGGACGGAGGCACCTATCTGCTGACCTGACCTCATGTCTAGAGAGGTTTGTTGCCTGTCAGGGGCTCATGTAAGAGATGTCATAGAAAGACTACCAAGGCTTGTCCACACTTCGGACTATTACCCACTGCTGCTCTTCCATCTGGGTACTAATGACACCAGGGGCAAACTGGAGACCATCAAACAGGATTTCAGAGCTCTGGGGATGGTGGTCAAGGGTCTGGGAGCCCAGGTCATCTTCTCCTCAATCCTGCCAGTGAGGGGGATGGATGTGAGGAGGAGGAGATGGACTCTCCAAGTTAACAACTGGCTGTGCTGCTGGTGTTAGCAACATAGTTTTGGTTTTCTATGACCATGGGACCCTGCTTGAAGATCAGCAGCTGATGGGGAGAGATGGGATCCACCTCACTAAGTGGAGCCCGTGTGTCTATGCCAACAGGTTGGCCAGCCTCATAAGGAGGGCTTTAAACTTGGAAAGATGGGGAAGGGGAGAGTTACAGTGACCGGATAGTTGGCAAAACACAGCTCGAGGCGGGATGCCTCCAGTGGGTGAATGCAGCCAGGGAAGTGTGCATGGGATGTGGCTATGGAGGATCCTTTGTATCCCTCCTGGGAAACCTGCATGCTCCATCACCTCTCTGAAATGCCTGTACACCAATGCATGCAGCATGGGGAATAAACAGGAAGAACTAGAAATCTGTGTGTGGTCTCAGGGCCATGATCTCATTGCCATTACAGAGACATGGTGGGATAGCTCGCATGACTGGAGTGCTGTCATGGATGGCTACATGCTTTTTAGGAAAGACAGGCCAGGAAGGTGAGGTGGTGGAGTTGCTCTTTATGTGCGAGAGCAACTGGAATGTATCAAGCTGTGCCTAGGGGTGGATGAAGAGCGAGTTGAGAGCTTATGGGTAAGGATTAAAGGGCAGGCTAGCATGGGGGACACTGTTGTGGGTGTTTGCTACAGGCCACCTGATCAGGAAGAAGAAATAGATGAGGCCTTCTACAGACAACTGGAAGTAGCCTCACGATCCCAGGCCCTGGTTCTCATGGGAGAACTTCAACCACCCTGATATCTGCTGGAAAGACAACACAGCTAGGCACAAACAGTCTTGGAGGTTCCTGCAGAGCACTGATGACAACTTCTTGACACAGGTGGTGGAGGAGCCAACAAGGAGAGGTGTGCTGCTGCACCTCGTACTAACAAACAAAGAAGGGCTGGTTGGAGATGTGAAGGTTGGGGGCAGCCTTGGCTGCAGTGACCATGAGATGGTGGAGTTGAGGATCCTGCGAGGAGGAAGCAGGGCACTCAGTAGGATCACAACCCTGGACTTCAGGAGAGCAAACTTTGGCCTCTTCAGGGACCTACTTGGAGGAATCCCATGGGTGAGGGCCCCCCTAGAAGGAAGGGGGGTTCAAGAGAGCTGGTTAATATTCAAACATCACTTCCTCCAAGCTCAAGAGCGGTGCATCCCTATGAGTAGGAAGTCAAGCAAAGGAGGTAGGAGACCTGCATGGATGAGCAAGGAGCTCCCGGCAAAACTCAAACAGAAGGAGGAAGTATACAGAAAGTGGAAAGGGGGACAGGCCACTTGGGAGGAATACAGGAACGTTGTCAGAGTATGCAGGGATGCGACAAGGAAGGACAAGGCCCATTTGGAATTAAATCTGGCAAGGGATGTCAAGGACAACAAGAAGGGCTTCTTCAAATACGTCAGCAGCAAGAGGAAGACTAGGGAAAATGTGGGCCCGCTGCTGAATGGGGTGAGTGCCCTGGTAACGAAGGATGCAGAGAAGGCAGAGTTACTGAATGYCTTCTTTGCTTCAGTCTTTACTGCTCAGGCAAGTCTTCAGGAACCCCAGACCTTGGAGGCAAGACAGAAAGTCTGGAGAGAGGAAGACTTTCCCTCGGTGGAGGAGGATTGGGTTAGAGATCATTTAAGCAAACCTGACATCCACAAATCCATGGGCCCCAATGGGATGCACTCACGAGTGCTGAGGGAGCTGGCGGATGCCATTGCTAGGCCACTCCATCTTCTTTGAAAGGTCATGGAGAACAGGAGAGGTGCCTGAACACTGGAAGAAAGCCAGTGTCACCCCAGTCTTCAAAAAGGGTGAGAAGGAAGACCCAGGAAACTCCAGGCCAGTCAGCCTCACCTCCATCCCTGGAAAGGGGATGGAGCAGTTCATCCTGGAGGCCATCTCCAAGCATGTGGAGAAAAAGAAGGTGATCAGGAGTAGTCAGCATGGCTTCACCAAGGGGAAATCATGCTTAACCAACCTGATAGACTTCTATGAGGGAATGACTGGCTGGGTAGATGAGGGGAGAGCAGTGGATGTTGTCTACCTTGACTTCAGCAAGACTTTTGACACTGTCTCCCATAACATCCTCATAGACAAGCTCAGGAAGTGTGGGCTAGATGAGTGGACAGTGAGGTGGATTGAGAACTGGCTGAAAGGCAGAGCTCAAAGAGTTGTGATCAGCAGTGCAGTCTAGTTGGAGACCTGCAGCTAGCACTGTACCCCAGGGGTCAGTACTGGGTCCAGTCCTGCTCAACTTCTTCATCAATGACCTGGATGAAGGAACAGATGCACCTTCTGCAAAAAACTGGCAAGAGTGGCTGATACACCAGAAGGCTGTGCTGCCATTCAGAGAGAGCTGGACAGGCTGGATAGCTGGGCGGAGAGGAACCTCATGAAGTTCAACAAAGGCAAGTGCAGGGTCCTGCACCTGGGGAGGAATAACCCCAGGCACCAGGACAGGTTGGGGGCTGACCTGCTGGAAAGCAGCTCTGC